>NC_045964.1:70833314-71078314 GCF_010909765.2 Amblyraja radiata
GGGCAAGCTATTGGAGAGGATCAGAGAGTCGTACAGCGTAGAAACAGGCCCCTCGGCCCAACTTGCCCACGACGACCAACATCTACACTTGCTGCATTTGAGCCATATCCTTCTAAACCCATCCTATCCATTCTGAGAATTCTGAGAAATAGGATCCACATGCTTTGGAAAAATGCGAGGACTGATTAGGGATTAGCTTTGTGTGTGGGAAAATCATGGAAATCAAAGTTTCACCAAAAACATCTTTGTTTAAGTTAAACAAAGCAGTGGTGATACCAGGAAATGCACATGGTATTTCCCTTGTGTCATTGGTAAATTGTGTTAGGATCAATATCGCAACCTGCAGAAATAAGCTATATCTTTGTTCTGTGTCCTGCGGCAAACCCTTACACATCTGCCATGTCTTCAGTACATCGCCTCCTCTGTTCAGGAGGTCAAATAGGAACATTTAAGGCAAAATGGCCAAGCCCGTGTGTTGAAACTGTGACCTCTAGTTCTAGGGACCACGCCGAGGTGAAACAAAATCTCTTTATCTACCTTTGGCAGCACGATGATGCCGCGGTAGAATTGCTACCTTACAGCGCTTGCAGTGCTGGTGACCCGGGTTCAATCCCGACTGCGGCTGCTGTCTGTACGGAGTTTGTACGTTCTCCCCATGACCTGCGTGGGTTTTCTCTGAGATCTTCGGTTTCCTCCCACACTCCAAAGTCGTACAGGTTTGTAGGTTAATTGGCTTGGTATAACTGTAAATTGTCCCTCGTGTGTGTAGGGATAGTGTTAATGTGTATGGGTCGGGCCAGTTTCCACGCTGTGTCTTTAAACTAAACCTGTCAAGCACGGTAGGTATTTTGTTGCATAGATGATCAGGGACGACTTTCTGGGGGAGAACCTATTACAAGAATGCAACACAAAATGGTGGCTAGCACAGGGAGTGCCAATAGACAATAGACAATAGGTGCAGGAGTAGGCCATTTGGTCCTTCGAGCCAGCACCGCCATTCAATGTGATCATGGCTGATCATCCCTAATCAGTACCCCGTTCCTGCCTTCTCCCCATATCCCCTGACTCCGCTATCTTTAAGAGCCCTATCTAGCTCTCTCTTGAAAGTATCCAGAGAACCGGCCTCCACCGCCCCCCGAGGCATATATGCTCATAAGTTCTTGGAGCAGAATTAAGGCCATTCGACCCATCAAGTGCACTCTGCCATTCAATCGTGGCAGATCTATATTTCCCTGTCAACACCATTCTCCTGCCTTCTCCCCGTAACCACTGACAACTATATCCCTAGATTGCAACTTTGGCAGCTCTGTTTGTGTGGAGCACAATGTGTACATCTGGTGTTCTGACAATTGTTAAAGGGTTGCTACTAAAGTAAGTGTAAATTAGGCCTCACAAAGTCCATTTAGCAGAATGAAAATTAAAAGGAACAGACTGAATTGAACTGCTCATTTTGAAAAGGCTGTCTGCAAGCAATTAGTGGAAGAGGTGCAATGAAAGTAAGTATTGAAGGGCCTGTCCCACCAGCATGCGATTGCATGTATCTAGCGCGACCAAACGTGGTCGCTTGAGGCGTACGGCCACACGGGGCCGGTCCCACTGCGAACCGCGGAGGCGTATAGAGTTGTGCGGGGCTGGTCCGACATCATACTCACCAATCAGCTGGGCAGGAGGTGGGCCGACTGAATTTGGACGTCGCACGGCGTCGGGCGGCGACATCATCACGCAACGGCACGTCGGTCGGTGATGTCATCGCGCAATACCACGTGCTAAGCGTACGCCGTCAAGACGCTGTGTACGACGTCAAGACGCTGCGTAAGATGTCAAGACGCTGCGTACGCCCTCAATGCGCCTGCGGGCCGACAGGTCGTTGGCGCGCGGGATTTTCGGACAGTGCAAGATTGTTGGAGCCCCGCTCGATGTCAGGACCAGCCGCGCACAACTCCATACGCCTCCGCCGATCGAAGTGGGACCGGCCCCGCGAGGCCGTACGCCTCAAGCGACCACGTTTGGTCGCGCTAGACGCATGCAATCGCATGCTGGTGGGACAGGCCCTTAACTCTCAAGAGAAGAGATGTACTTTCTTTCTGGCTGACAGACATTTGCCCATGGGAGCAACCGTCTGCAACGTTGAAACATCTTAAGATGAACCAAAAATGTTGGCACCTGGGAAGATGAGGGCGATACGGTGGCGCAGCGGTAGAGTTGCTGCCTTGCAGCGCCAGACACTTGGGTTCCATCCTGACCACAGGTGTTGCCTGTACGGAGTTTGTACATTCTCCCCGTGACCTGCGTGGGCTTTCTCCGGGTGCTCCGGTTTCCTCCCACACTCCAGGTTTGTAGGCTAATTGGCTTGGTATCATTGTAAATTGTCCCTAAAGTGTGTAGGATTGTTTGCGGGGACAGCTAGTCGCTACTGAATTGGGCCTGATTCCGTGCTGTTTCACTAAACTAAACTAAACTAAGCCTAGCTAAACTAAATTAAACTAAAGATTATTGAGATAAGTGAATGGGCAAATTATAATTTTTTTTTCAGAATCTACAATCAAAGGGGAACATTTCCAATCATGGTTTCTCTCCTATCTTCCTGCAGGTTCCAGAGTCTTGTCCCATGCCCCCCTTCTATTTACTCATCCACAAAATTCTCTTCTGAGAACTTCACCACTTTCACAGCCATCCCTCTTTAATCACTCACAATCTCTCCATTCTCACTGTATTTGTGGACTTCATTGGCCATGAATGGCGGTGGAGGCCAAGTCATTGAATATTTTAATTGTGGAGTTGAATAAGTTCTTCATTTGTGAGGGTGTCAAGGATTATGGGGCGAAGGCAGGAGAGTGGGGTTGAGAGGGAAAGATAAGTCAGCCATGATCGAGTGGCAGAGCAGACTCGATGGGCCAAATGGCCTAATTCTGCTCCAATGTCATATGGTCGTATTGTCAGCAGTTTATTTGAAATTTAGTCCTGAACAAGACACATGTTCTTCCAGTTAAATACAAATATTTAGGCCCATTTATCAGTACCGTTTATCCATTCAATTCACCTCTCCTGACCCTTGTCTTGTGAAATGTTTGCATTTAAATCTGTTTAATTTTAAACTGAGTTTCTGATTTATTTCCCTCTTCACAATGGGATCTGCAGGAGACTGGGATTATTGTTTGAAAGCCACTAAATATCCTTCGTAAGGTCGATTATTGCAAAATCTCACAAAATGAGGAAAAAATATTGCAATTTAAAATTATTATGATCCCAAATGTGAATGCACGTAACATATAATATTGCATTGTTTCCTGTATTCCAAGCACAACATTTACAAGCTATTAACTACTTAAACCGATGGTCAAATTTATGCACTTAAACAATTATAAAAAGCCTTGTCATATTTAAAAGTGTTAATTACTTTGTCTAAACTGAATAAATACATAATTACTGTGTGTAAGTTGCTCATTCCCATTAAAACCTTCAAACACTGTCATAACACTTTAAAACACAACTTGAATTTTCTACTTATCGTTCCTTCAATTCAGACATTAAATATTTGCTAGTGCTTGATCAAACATATTAATATAATATAACAATTTCGAGTGGTGGCGCCATTGAATGTGGCTGCCTCGCCTGCAGCTGTCTGGCCTCTCATTCTTTTTGTTATTTTTAGTCTGTTTTAAAGTTTGTTTTTGGAGGTCTTTAGTCTTTTTTTATGTGGGGAGGGGGGGAGGGGGGAACCGTTTCTCTTAGTCACTTCCTGGTCGATGATGCGTCTTTCCTCCGAGTCGCATCTTCACCCCCTCCTCGCGGCCTACCATTCGGCTTCAGCAGCGGCACAGTACGGGATTCCATCGCGGAGCGAGCGAAGCCTTGCCGGGAATCGCTGTGTTGGAGCTGTGACTGCCGACTTCAACTCCGTAGAGCTGTGGTCTGAGGAGCTTCCAGCCGCAGGCGGCGCTGACTTTGACATCGCGGAGCCTGGGATCTCTCACCGAGGTCGTCAGGGTTGAATCTCCGCCCAGCTCGGCCTGCGGACTTCGGGAGCCGCGGTCTCCGGTAGGAAGCAGCCGATTCGGAGGCTCCGGGCCACGGAGAGTGTTCTTCCGTTCGAGGGCCTGAAAACATTGGGCCGCCGTAGCGGCGACTGCGGTGTCCTCAATAGGCCCCGACCACTGGTGAACAGAGGAAGAGACTGAACTTTAGTGCCTTCCCTCACAGTGGGAAATGCTGATTCAGCTGTGGGGGGATGTTTTATTATGTTTTATGTTAAATTCTAAAGTGTGTTTATCTTATTTGGGTGCTGCATGGTAACACAAATTTCACTGCACCAATTGGTGTATGTGACAATAAATGTCCTTGTAATATTTTTTTGCCTTGGGTATGATTTACAGAGATCAGCAATACATCCCCAAAACAGTTTCCAAAAGATAAAATCACGGGGTTTATGTGATTAGATTAGATTAGATTCCTTTATTTGTCATTCAGACCTTTCGGTTTGAACGAAATGTCGTTGCCTGCAGTCATACATATAATAATAAATAACAATACACACAATAAACACAAATTAACATCCACCACAGTGAGTTCACCAGGCACCTCCTCACTGTTTAGTGGCTTCTGCAGTACTGATTTCCCACCTATCCAGTCAACATTAAATCCATTTGAAAACAATTAACTCGTCATTATCTCAGCGCTGTTTTTGAATCCTTGCTGAGGCAAAAGTCTTAAAGTCTGCCTCTTCCCTCCTTATTCTCCCTCTGCGCTGAGGCGATCCAGGCCTCCGATGTTGTGACCCCACCGGGTGATGGTAAGTAAGTCCCGCGGCTCAACCGAGCTCCACGAACGGGCTGGTTCAAGCTCCGCGGCCCGGGGTGGTCGAATCTGCCGCCCTCCAGTCCAGCGGACGCAGCTGTTGCCACGAGAGCTCCGTAAAAACAGGTCACCAACCTGTGACCTGCGAGCTCCCGACGATGTCGTCGACTGGCCCGCGGCCGAGCCCCGGATTCAGGTCACGGCCTCAGCCACCGGAACGCCGCCTCAGCCCCGAGTCGTGCCGCCGCCACCGGAATGCCGGTACGCCACCTCAGCCACCGGAACGCCGCCTCAGCCCCAAGTCGGGCTGCCGCCACCGGAACGCCGCCACAGCTCCGAATTCGGCCAGCCTCGCGTTGGTGAGTCCTGGTTGGCTCTGCTTCCGGAGCCTCGAGGTCGGTCACAGTTGGAGGCTGCCAGCTCTGCCATTAGGCCTCAGCGCAGACGGAGGCAGAGAAGGGGGATACGACAAAAAGAGTCGCATTCCCCCGAAGGAAGAGACAAAAAAACATGTCTCACCCCCCCCCCCCCCCACATATAACACAACCTAATAAACTCAAATTTAACTAAAACAAGACAAAAAAGTTGAAACAGACGGACTGCAGGCGAGCCGCAGCTGTTCAACAGCGCCGCCACTTCCGGATTCATATACTAATCAAGATAAAAGCTGGCAGGCTAATGTATCCAATGCCATGAATAGATCAATATGTTTCAGGTACTGCAACAATGCAAAGACAGAAGCAGAGACGCAATCCACAAGTGCTTATTGTACCACGCATTTAGTTACCAAGCAGAGATGTGATGCTGAGGCTTTATAAGGCACTGGTCAGAACACATGTGCAGCATTGTGAGCAGTTTTGGGCCCCATATATGACGAAGGATGTGCTGGCGTTGGAGAGGGTCTGGAGGAAGTTTACGAGAATGATCCCAGGAATGATTGGGCTAACATATGATGAGCGTTTAAAGGCATTGGGCATGTACTCGCTGAAGTTTAGAAGGATGAGGGGGTACCTCATTGAAACATCGAATAGTGAAAGGTCTGGATGTGGAGAGGACGTTTCCACTAGTGGGAGAGTCTGGGACCAGAGGTCATAGCCTCAGAATAAAAGGACATACTTTTAGAAAAGAGATGAGGAGGAATTTCTTCAGTCAGAGGGTATTGAATCTGTAGAACTCATTGCCACAGAAGGCTGTGGAGGCCAAGCTAGTAGATATTTTTAAGGTGGAGAATGATGGATTCTTGATTAGTACGGGTGCCAGGGGTTATGGGGAGAAGGCAGGAGATTGTTGAATCGTTGCAAATGGCCAGTAAATTAAAAAGGTGATTTGACCCCCATTTAATGATTTGAATGCATTTGAGTAAATCAAAATGAAAAGGTTTCATGTCATCTGAAATGTCCTCCTTTGTATATGCTGGCAAACTCCTCAAGTGAATTTGAACCGGCAAAATAAAATGTCTGCTCTCCATCCTGTTCTGGTAAAGCCAATCATGAGTTCAACTTCCCTGTTAAAGTGAATGCTGGTTCCCCAAGTACAGTGAGAAGCCATCATGGTCTCACACTGCTGGAGACCTTGTCAAGTTAAATAATGCTACCAACAATTAAATGTGTTCCCTGCGCTGCACATGGAGCACAGAGGGCAGCAGGTGAGAGAAGTAACTCACGCACATATTACACATTTTACAACCACAGAGACCCCCCCACCCCCCAAGTACTTTCCAGCAAATGAATTACCATTTGATTACTTCTGAAGTACAGCCATCGTCATTCCATAGCCAAACACGACAGCCAAATCGCCCTCAGCAAGGACTCAAAAACAGCGCTGAGATAATGACCAATTAATTATTTGCAAATGGATTTAATGTTGACTGGATAGGTGGGAAATCAGGACTGCAGAAGCCACTAAACAGGTATTCTTTTCTTGGAAAGCTCTTGGTCCTGCATGCATTCTGCTGACATATAATCGAGCAGCAAAAACAAACATCTTTTTCTTCATGCACACACAGCTATTATGTTGAAAAGCTTGTGTGGGTTTCTGTGCAAAATCAGGAATATGTTGTTCATCCCTGATTCACCTAGCAATTGCCTCCCTACAACTAATGCCTGAAACATTGGAAAATGTTCTTTGCCAAAGTATGATCACCCAAGAATGGCCACTAAGGACCAACCAAAGTGGCAGGTTTTGAAAGGAGAGAGAAGCAGAGAGAAAGACTTTGGGGTGGAAATCAAGATTTAGTAGACTGGGTGCTAGAAAGGAATGGAGAATTGGAGACATGCGGCAGAAAGGTAGAATTGAAGAATATGTAAAAGCTGACTGGCTGCTTGGCATTTGCATTCTGCAGGTGGAGAAAGGATAATATTTGGGATGGAGGTGAATCCAAGAATGGATCAGCAAGAGGCTAGCTGGTAAGGGAGTATGGTGAAAGAGAAGTGTAAGAAGGAACTGCAGATGGGCGGCGCGACTTTCGTCAGCAGCGGCCTCTGCAGTCCGTCTGCGTTTTTATTATTTTATGTCTATGTTTTTATGTACTTTTTGTTATTTTTTGTTGGGGTATGTGTGTGGGGGGGTGGGGGTGGGGTGGGAGGGAGGGAGTAACTTTTAAATCTCTCCCTGCACGGGAGACCCGACCTTTTCTTTGTCGGGTCTCCGTTGTCGTTGGGGCTGCAACGAGGAGCGGCCTCCAACAGGAAGTCCGGGGGCTGTGGTGCCGACTACTCACCTCACCGTTGCGGAGCTGGCCGAGTCCAGAGCGGGTGGAGCGGTGGTGGACGCTGCTGCGACCCGACCCCCGGAGCTTCGGTGGCTGCAACTGCGGGTCTGGCGGACGGCGGCACCAGGAGCCCGCAGGTCCCTGGAGGGAGACCGCTTTCCAGTGCTCCCGCAACGGCGACTTCTCCCGCCCGAGTTGCGGGGTTGAAGAGCTCCTGGAGCGGGACCTTACACCATCGCCCCGCGCGGCTTAGAATGGCCGCGGGACTCTGCGAGCGCACGCCGGGAGCTCTAACATCTAGACCCGGTGCGTGGCCTTGCATCACCCGGCGTGGCTTTAATGGCCGCGGGACAATTGCCATCGCCAGCCGGGGGCTTTGACTTTGACTTTGACTCTGTCATCGGGGGGGAGAGTGCAGTGGAGAGATAAGTTTTTTTGGCCTTCCATCACAGCAATGTGATGGATGTTTATGTAAATTATGTTGTGTCTTGGGTCTATTTGTTTGTAATGTATGGCTGCAGAAACGGCATTTCGTTTGGACCTCAAGGGGTCCAAATAACAATAAATTGAATTGTATTGTATTGTATTGTAGATGCTGGTTTACACCGAAGATAGACACAAAATTCTGGAGTAACTCAGTGGATCAGGCAGCATTTCTGGAGAAAAGGAGTAGGTGACATTTCGGGTCAAGACCCTTCACTCTTCAAGACTGAGAGTCAGGGAGGGGGAAAGAGATACTATTTCTGTAAAGACTGTGCACTTAAATGAATCATTTTAATTGAATTGATTGGCAAGTGACCTCTGTTCATTCTTCTTGGAGTATGGAAAGGAGATGTTATTGTGATGTACAATATCATGGCTGGCTTGGATAGGGTGAAGGTACACAAAATTGCTGGAGGAACTCAGCGGGTGCAGCAGCATCTATGGAGCGAAGGAAATAGGCGACGTTTCGGGCCGAAACCCTTCTTCAGACTGATGGGGGGTGGGGAAAGAAAGAAGGAAAAAGGGGAAGAGGAGGCGCCCGAGGGCGGGCGGATGGGCGGGTGGGAGGAGACAGCTAGAGGGTGAAGGAAGGGGAGGGGACAGCACAGGCTAGCCAAATTGGGGGAATTCAATGTTGATGCCATAGGGGCGCAAGGACCCCAGACGGAATATGAGGTGCTGTTCCTCCAATTTCCGCTGTTGCTCACTCTGGCAATGGAGGAGACCCAGGACAGAGAGGTCGGATTGGGAATGGGAGGGGGAGTTGAAGTGCTGAGCCACCGGGAGGTCATGTAGGTTAAGGCGGACCGAGCGGAGGTGTTCGGCGAAACGGTCGCCCAACCTACGCTTGGTCTCACCGATGTAAATTAGCTGACATCTAGAGCAGCGGATGCAGTAGATGAGGTTGGAGGAGATACAGGTGAACCTTTGTCGCACCTGGAACGACTGCTTGGGACCTTGAATGGAGTCGAGGGGGGAGGTGAAGGGACAGGTGTTGCATTTCTTGCGGTTGCAACGGAAAGTGCCCGGGGAGGGGGTGGTGCGGGAGGGAAGGGAAGAATTGACGAGGGAGTTGCGGAGGGAGCGGTCTTTGCGGAAGGCAGACATGGGGGGAGATGGGAAGATGTGGCGAGTGGTGGGGTCACGTTGGAGGTGGCGGAAATGGCGGAGGATTATGTGTTGTATTTGCCGGCTGGTGGGGTGAAAGGTGAGGACCAGAGGGACTCTGCCCTTGTTGCGTGTGCGGGGATGGGGAGAGAGAGCAGTGTTGCGGGGTATGGATGAGACCCTGGTGTGAGCCTCATCTATGGTGGCGGAGGGGAATCCCCGTTCCCTGAAGAACGAGGACATTTCCGATGCCCTGGTATGAAATGTCTCATCCTGGGAACAGATGCGGCGTAGGCGGAGGAATTGGGAGTAAGGGATGGAGTCTTTACAGGGGGCAGGGTGGGAAGACGTGTAGTCCAGATAGCCATGTGAGTCAGTGGGTTTATAATGTATGTCGGTCAGGAGTCTGTCCCCTGCGATGGAGATGGTGAGGTCAAGGAATGGTAGGGAAGTGTCGGAAATCGTCCAGGTGTATTGGAGTGCCGGATGGAAGTTGGTGGTGAAGTGGATGAAGTCAGTCAGTTGTGTGTGGGTGCAGGAGGTGGCACCAAACTTTGTAGGGTGAATATGGCTTGGATAGGGTGGATGTGGAGAGGAGAGTCTAGGACCAGAGTGTCTAGTGGGAGTGTCTCGGACCAGAGGTTATCATGTCAGAATTAAAGGACATTCCTTTAGGAAAAAGATGAGGATTTAGTGGTCTGAGAAACGACTACTGGAGTTTCCAACAGATCTTTATTCAAAAGTTCGATATCCAGCATACAGGCTTGTCAGACACGTCTACTCACAATGGTGGTCAGCGCTGAACTAACGCGTGCCAAGGAAAAACCGCGCGAAAACAACAGCCCCTCCCGAGTCACGTGACCGCAGCTTCCGAACGCCGGGTTCGATATCTGCGTGCGCTAGCAGGCGCCACTACAAGGAGACATTTATTTAGTCAGAGGTTGGTGAATCTGTGGAATTCTTTGCCACAGAAAGCGGTGGTGGCAAGTCAATGGATACTTTTAAGGCAGAGATACATAGATTCTTAATTAGTAAGAGAAAGATCAGCCATGATTGAATGGAGTAGACTTGATGGGCCGAATGGCCTAATTCTGTTCCTATCTTAAGCAATTCCCATTAGCATTAATTCAAGGACCAGGACCATAGGTTTACATTTTTGGACAGGTTACATAAGACAGAGTACAGGAGGGGTTATGTGAAGAATATTGCTGTTTGTACAGAGAGGTACAAGATTTGTAACTCGCTGCCCCGAATGGTGGTGAAAGTCAGAGCTTTCAATAGGGAACTAAATGGGCACACCAAAGGAAATAATTCACAGAAAATACAGGAAAGAATAAAGGATATTGTTCTAACAGGATGCTCCATTAGGGATTGGCACAGCCTTGATGGGCCAAATAGCCTCTTTCTGCACCCCGGCTATACTAGAATTCTACAAAGTCATGTAGATGAGAGGTGGATCATTGCACCACAGACATGATCACAGAGCTGACTGTGTTAGCTGTCAGCAACATCAACTGCGACTGAGTTTTTAACACCTTCAAAACTGGTGTTAGAAAAATCCTTCCTTTTTAACAGGCAGTCCAATCAGAAGCAGCTGTTTCCAGAGCATTAAATCAATCCATGATTAACCTAATGACAAATCCCTGCACACTTAAGCATATTTCATTAGCTGATGAGGAACACATTTGAAATTCACTGTTAGGCACATTGTAATGTTATCATGGAAGGAAACAACAAATGTTTCTGGAAGATAGACGTGAAATGCTGGAGTAAAGGGGCTGCCCCACTTGGGCGATCTGATTGGCGAGTTTAGAAGTGTTTGAAGAAATGACATGTTGAACGCCTCCTTCGACTATGTTGAAGACCAGCTTCGACTAGCTACGACTAACTTCGGGAAAATTTGACACCGAATAGTGGAGAGTGAAGATGACCTCCTTCGATCCCCCTTTGACTATGATGAAGACTATCTACGACTACCTTTGACTACCCTTGATTACCTACGACTAACATGACGACCTACTACGACCTACTACGACTAAACGTACGAGTAAACAAAAGTATTGATTTTTTCCATGGCGACCTCTTTTCACTCGCGGGCATTTTTTAACATATTGAAAAAAACGCCGTGACCTAGCTGAGGCCTCGAGTACACGGAGACCACGCTCAAACATGAAGGAGAGTTACAAAGACCTCCTAGAACCTCGTGACGACCATGCTGCGAGTATGAGTTGAGGGCAAACTCGCCCAAGTGGGACAGGCCCTTAATTCAGCGGGAGAAGGTAGCCTCTCTGATGTTTCAGGTCAAAAGATCCTTCTTCAGCCTGTCCCGCTGAGTTATTTAAGCATTTTGTGTCTATCTTTGGTTTAAACCAGCATCTGCAGTTCCTTCGTGAACATTTTTTTTCTTAGTCCTTATTTCAATTTATTGTTCTTTTTAAAAATATTTTATGAATAATCAATTCATTTGCAAAGCAAATCTATGATTATGTTTTGTGCAAGATTTGTAACACTGCCTGAATTTTGTTGGATAACCCATTGCCAAAAACTGCAAGTTTAATAAATGACAAAAAAAATGCTACTCGCTGAAACCTTCATGCGGTTAACAGATGTTAGCAGTGAGCTTGTTTCATAAGTATTCTTTCAATGGAAGAGAAACAGCATTGCTTGAGTGTCAGTTTTTAAAGTGCTTCAATGAGCATTTCTTGTATTGTTTTTATGAAAGAATGCCTGTTTGCAAAAATGCTGCAGCACACAGCAGAAATGGGCAAATGGTGTTGCACGGGCTATGTTCACACAGCTTTGAAGAAGATACACGTTTGCCCTGGGATCATAAGGTCATAAGTGTGAGGAGCAGAATTAAGGGCCTGTTCCACTTAGGCGACTTTTTAGGCGAGTGCAGAAGACTCTGCCCTCGCCTTATGATCGCCACATGGTCGCCACATGTTCGTTGGTGGTCTCTGGTGAGTCTTCTTCATGGTCACGAGGAGTTCCCGCATTCTGGGAACTAGTCGCGGCCTCAGTATGGTCGCCACAAATTTTTCAACATGTTGAAACATTTTCTGCGAACAAAAATTGGTCGCCATGGAGATAATCGATAATCTTGTAGTCGTAGGTACAGTTGTAGTGGGGTCGTCATTTAGTTATGGGTAGTCGAGGTAGTCGTAGGTAGTTTTAGTTAATCGCCTTTGCTGACCGGGCATTTTAATTGGATCATTGGGGAAAAAAACGTAAGCAGCAGTTTTCAGAACCAAGGATAACCGACCGGTAATGTTAAATGCCCACCGAACTTCACAGCTGTGTATCTCTGGCTTATTAAAAGTTATCTGGCTTCTTAAAAGTGTCCCCACTCCTTCTCTCCCCCCCCCCCCCCCCTTCTCTCCCCCCCCCTCCTTTTCTCCCCCCCCCCTCCTTTTCTCCCCCCCCCCCCTTCTCCCCCCCCCCATTCTCGTCCCCCCCTCTTCTCCTCTCCCCCCCTTCTCTTCTCCCCCCCTCCCCTCCTCCCCCCCTTCTCTTCTCCCCCCCCTTCCCTCTCCTCCCTCTTTCTCGCTCCACCCATTCTCTTCTCCCCCCCTTCTCTCCTCCCCCTTCTCTCCTCCCCCTTCTCTCTCCTCCCCCTTCTCTCCTCCCCCTTCTCTCCTCCCCCTTCTCTCCTCCCCCTTCTCTCCTCCCCTTCTCTCCTCCCCCTTCTCTCTCTCCCCTTCTCTTCTCCCCCCCCCTTCTCTTCTCCCCCTCCCCCTTCTCTCCCTCTTTTAAAGGACTTACCGTCCAGTGTGCTAACCGTCTTAACCTTCCTGTTCATCGCGGTGTGTGTCTGTATCATCTTGGCTTTGCACCGTGTGAATTTCAGACAGCGCTCCCCCCACTTTCCCTGGTCCCCGCCTTTGCGATGAGTGTGTGTGTGTGTGTGTGTGTGTGTGTGTGTGTGTGTGTGTGTGTGTGTGTGTGTGTGTGTGTGTGTGTGTGTGTGTGTGTGTGTGTGTGTGTGTGTGTGTGTGTGTGTGTGTGTGTGTGTGTGTGTGTGTGTGTGTGTGGCAGTCGCCGTTCCAGTTTCTGTTTTTTCAGGCGAGTGCCGTGAACTTGACAGTCGCAGGCAGGCCGCTAAAAAATCGTCTAAGTGGGACAGGCCCTTCAAGCCATTTGGCCCATCAAGTCTACACCTCCATTCAATCATGGCTGATCTATCTCTCCCTCCCAACCCCATTTTCCTGCCTTTTCCCCCATAACCTCTGACACCTGTATTAATCAAGAATCTGTCTATTTCTGACTTAGAAATATCCACTGACAGCCTCCACTGCCTTCTGTGGCATAGAATTCCACAGATTCACCACCCTGTAACTAAAGAAATTCCTCCTCATCTCCTTCCGAAACGAGCGTCCTTTAATTCTGAGGCTATGACCTCCAGTCCTAGACTCTCCCACTAGTGGAAACATCCTTTTCACATCCACTATATCCTGTTCTGTAAGTTTCAATGAGGGATACTGAGTTGGATGATCAGCCATGATCATATTGAATGGCGGTGCAGGCTCGAAGGGCCGAATGGCCTACTCCTGCACCTAATTTCTATGTTTCTATGTCCCCCCTCATTCTTCTAAATTCCTGCGAGTACAGTGCCGACACCCACTCATTCCTGGGATCATTCTTGTGAATTTCCTCTGGACCCTCTCCAGAGCCAGCACATCCTTCCTCAGATATGATGTCCAAAATTGCTCACAATTTTGCTCACAATTGCTCACAAAACCACGCTCGGGTTACTCAAAAGGGTGAGGAGCAGGAATTAAAGCACGCAAGAGAAATGGGTGATTTCATCTAAACATGAATTTAGATTAATATATTAAACATGCCAGCTTGGAAATTAAAGTAAATACATGACTCGTGTGCTTGTATTCATCGCCTAATGGAGCAAATGATGAAAGAATGATTTGTCTTCCAGTGGATGCATTAAACCTGTAGTTCGTGAACATTCAACTCTGATTCTGAAATCTGGTTCTATCAGCTTCAAGAGGACTGATTGTTGCTGCAGTCAAACTGTTAACGTGGCACATTCAGGACTTTATTGGTGGGCTTGATAGCAGATTTTCTAGACTTTAGTTTAGTTTAGAGATACAGCGTGGAAACGGGCTATTTCTCCCACCCTGTCCGTGCCGCACACTAACACTATCCTACACACACACTAGGGACAATTTACAGTTTTACCCTGCCAATTAGCCTGCAATCCTGCACATCTTTGGAGTGTGGGAGGAAACCGGCGCACCCGGAGAAAATCCATGCAGGTCACGGGGAGAACGTAAAAACTCCGTACAGTCACCACCTGTAGTCAGGATCGAACCCCGGGTCTCCAGCGCTGTAAGGCGGCAACTTTACCACTGTGCCACCATGCCGACTATTGCATGTTATTTTAATACTCCAATACACTTTTAATCACTCACTTTATTGAAAGGTGTTATACAGTAACATATCAGTGAACCCAGTAAGGTTTTAGCAGAGTACAGCCAATAGTGATTTGAAAGGGAGCGCAGGAAGCAGGGCCGTGGTAAGAGCAAAGAAAATGAGCAGGAAATTAAGCCTTGGGAAGTGGACAGGGAACACAGGATATCCGAGTACCTGGAGTGTTAAAACTGGGCATTCAGCTAGTGGATTGGGATCATTGAAACTGGGCCCCATCGAGTGTATGGAAGGTCTAGGGACTGGAACCTCAATGAATGGAAATTGGAAATTTTATAATTGAGATGCCGAGGATCTCCAATATGTCAGTGGCAGCGGTGTGGAATGAGCTTCCAGTGGAAGTGGTGGCGGCAGGTTCGTTGGTATCATTTAAAAATAAATTGGATAGGCATATGGATGAGAAGGGAATGGAGGGTTATGGTATGAGTGCAGGCAGGTGGGACTAAGGGAAAAAAGTTGTTCGGCACGGACTTGTAGGGCCGAGATGGCCTGTTTCCGTGCTGTAATTGTTATATGGTTATATGGTTATATGGTCAGGTAGCGGATTATTAGTGTTTTATTGTTCATTTCACTTTTAGTGTACCCATAGCTGAACAGCCTTCTACCCAAGTGTATTTAATATTCTGCTTGTGGTGACTATCGAGGGGTTGGAAGAGAGACGAGGTGGAAGAATCCGACTGGTAATTGAAATGATAAAGATGCCGCTAAAATGGCTTAATTGGATGCACGGGGTTAAAGGTAATTGCCAGGTCAATTCCAGTTTAGCATATCAAACAGTCAACTTAAGTCAAAGGTTTTCTGCTTCGTTTCTGCCATCACAATACAGCCAGAATGATTCTGACAGATATATTCAATTTAAGAACTTCATAAAAACGCTCAATGCTGGAACAATTTTCACTTGTTTAAGTACGTTCACCTTCTTATCATTGGTTTGTAGTTGGGTTGAACCTACGATGGGCTATGATACACGATACACTTTAACTGGTGTCCGTTGTCCAGTGTTGGCATGTAATCTATTCTGCGGTCAATGCAACACTAGATGTACATGTGTGGCTCGCTTGAAGACAGTCTGTCAACTTATACAGATGTTCAACATGTTTCCCTTGTGGGCTGCAGAGAAGTGCTCTTGTTTCCCTTAGCTTTTAGTACATGCTTCTTTTGATTAGACCACTTGCTGTGTGGTCTGGGTAACTTCCTGTATCAATTTTAGCCCTTTGGTAGCGTTTTGTGTGTGCGTGTTGTCTCATTATATCATCTTTACCCTCAAGAGATCTCTTCTTTCTATTGATTTTGCTGCAGCAGAGACCTCTGTTAAAAAACAAATGGCATTTGAAATCTTTCCTTCAACCTGCTCACTAATTCAAACAATCATCTACCCTCAGACATCTCTACAGTAAGGAAACATTTGCTTTCTCAGTTGTATGTAATATCCAGATGTAATAGTACATTTTGCAGCATATTTAGGGATAGGTAAGAAATATACTTCATAATCACTTCTAATTTCAAGATATTCCTTGCCTGGCACTGCAGACTTACTCCAGTGTTTTGTGTCTATTTAATTTAGTCTAGTTTACAGATACAATGTGGAAACAGGCCCTTCGGCCCATCGAGTCCACGCCGACCAGTGATCTCATGCACCCTAACACTATCCTACACACGCCAGGGACAATTTACAATCTTTAGTGAAGCCAATTAACCTACCAACCTGTATGTATTTGGGGGTGTGTAAGGAAATACGGAACACCCTGAGAAAACGCACGCAGGCCACAGAGCGAACGTACAAACTCCATATAGATGGTTCTCGTAGTCAGGATCGAACCCGGGTCTCTGGCGCTGTAAGGCAGTAACTCTACCGCTGCACCACCATGCCAATATTTTTGCTGTAAACCAGAATCTGTATTTCCTTCTTACACTGGTTGAAAATGTATGTATTCCTCACTTAACCTGACATTGATGTCCAGTCGAAACCAGAACATGTTGGAATCGGTGCCCGGACATGGCGTTGAAGGACGAGAAGATGAAGCGAAGAAGTGGAAGCCAAATAACCGAACAGAAACGACGCTGAGAAACCAAATAACCGAAAGCGTACGAAGCCGAAAAGGCAACAAACCGAAAGGGCGAGACACCAAAAAGCCAACTCACTGAAAGGCCGCAGTGCCGAAACGCCGACTCACAGAAAGGCCCCAATGCCTAGAAGCCAACTCACCAAAACGCCAACTCACCCCGCATCCATCACATCACTGGCCAGTGGAGATGGGAGGGTGGGGGTCATTTTCCCACACAAGCCAGAGGTGACTGGGCACTCTGAGCCCGAGGAGCAAGGTGTAAGCAGCCGAAGGTGCGCATCCCTCGGGACAGCCCCCACTCTCCCATGGCCTCGTCTCCCCCATGCGGCCGCACTGTGGGTCGGCAGTGCACACACACACACGGGGCCAGGTGGAGCGGAGTTGGGGACAGTCTGGTCCCTCCGCCCACCCAGAGTCACTGACCACGATGCACCACCACCGGACCCCAAACCCCACACCAGGATGATTCACCTCCCTGACCCCCGGACCCAGACCCACACACGGGGTGATTCACCCCCTGACACCCACACCGGTTGATTAACCCCACCCCCGGCCACGGGGACAAACGGCCCGGGGCATTGGCAGCCATAGTAAATCGCTTTTAAAACACGGTGGGGGACACAAATTCCCTGGAGGGCCGATGACAAGTGTGCATGACAACGAACAATTGTATCTCCTCCCACTCCCAACCCCCTCTTGAAAACAAGAAGTACATTTTATTTATTGTTTAAACCCAGTAATACCGTCTGGTTCCCTGTGTAACGCACACAACAAGCTCGCACGCACAAAACACCAGATAATCTGTAATCTGTTTTAACCGAAGATGGACACAAAATGCTGGAGTAACTCAGCGGAACAGGCAGCATCTCTGGAGAGAAGGAATGGGTGACGTTTCGGGTCGAGACCATTCTTCAGACATGAAGACTGAGTCTGAAGGGTCTCATAGAAACATAGAAACATAGAAATTAGGTGCAGGAGTAGGCCATTCGGCACTTCGAGCCTGCACCGCCATTCAATATGATCATGGCTGATCATCCAACTCAGTATCCCGTACCTGCCTTCTCTCCATACCCTCTGATCCCCTTAGCCACAAGGGCCACATCTAACTCCCTCTTAAATATCTCGAACCGAAACGCCACCCATTCCTTCTCTCCAGAGACGCTGCCTGTTCCACTGAGTCACCTGTTCCCACCACTTAATTAAACAGGTTCCTGAATGTAAGAACTATTTATACATGTAACATTTTTGTTTTTAAATCAATGTAACTCTTTTTTGAGTTTTAATGCCGATCTAAAACCCCGTCCTATGGGAAGGGCTTGCGGCAGCTGGTTTCATAGTGCCTTCATTGTTGGTAGGTGCCGAAAGTGGAAGTGGTGGGATTATTTCCCTGTCCTAACTATGCCTTTGCTTTAGCCGGTGGTTACATCCATTCATTCCCTCCCTCACAAAGATGTGAGATTTCATTAAGAGCACACTTGGATGAAATGAATTGAATCTATTTGTCATTCAGATCTTTCGGTCTGAACGAAATTTCGTTGCCATGCAGTCATACATATAATAAAAAAGACAAAACACACAATAAACACAAATTTAACATCCACCGCAGTGAGTTCACCAGGCACTGTGATGGAAGGCAAAAGTCTTAAGTCTTTGTCTCTTCCCTCCTTGTTCTCCCTCTGCGCCGAGGCGATCCAGGCTTCGGATGTTGTGACCCCGCCAGGCGATGGTAAGTAATGTCAGTCCCGCGGCTGAATCCAAGTGCCGCGAACGGGCCGGTTCAAATTCCGCGTCCCCGGGGTGGTCGAAGCTGCCGAAACTGCCACCCTCCAGTCCAGCGGACGCAACTGTTGTTGCGGGAGCTCCGGAAAAACAGTACTCCAACCTGTGACCTGCGAGCTCCCGACGATGTTGTCCACTGGCCCGCGGCCGAGCCTCCGAGGCTGAGTCGCCGCTGGAACGCTGCCACAGCTCCGAGGCCAGGTCGGGTCGCCGCTGCCGCCAGAACGCTGCCACAGTCTCGAGGCCACCAGCTCCGCCATTTGGCCTCGGCGGAGACGGGGACGGGGAATTCAACAAGAAAATTCCGCAGCCCCCCGAAGGAAGAGACCAAAAACATGTTTCTCCCCCCCCCCCCCCCACCCACACACATCCTATTAAAACAAAAATCACTAAAAACAGGACAAAAGACCAAAAAAAGAGAAAAAAACAGACGGGCCGCAGCTGCTAAGGCAGCGCCGCCATCTTTAATAGATGCAAGCGGCATGTAAACGTCTAGCGTCACTTTCATGCGCGCAATACCCGATGAAGTGAGACAACTATCACACAAAGATAGACACAAAATGCTGGAGTGACTCGGTGGGAGCTTTCGATGAGTTGGCTTTAAGGCGTCCCGCCCATTCAGTTAGTTGGCTTTTAGCCGTCCCACCATTTCGATTATTTGGCTTTTCAGCTTCGTACGCTTTCGGCTATTTGGCGTTTTGGCTTACTTTCCATTCGGTTATGTGCCTTCCACTTCTTCGCTCCGGCTTCTCGTCCTTCGTCGACACGATGCCACGACGCCATGCCCGCACACGGTTGGAATCACTCAACAGTTCAGGGAGAAGCAAGGTCGATGTTCAGGTCAAAGACCCTTTGCCAGAACTGGAAAAACGAGAAGACATGTGTTTTGTTTTAATTTGCCAAATCATGAAGAGAATAGATTGTGATAGCATCCCTTTAGCTAAAGTTATCCAGGTATCAATACATTTCAAAACAGCAAATAGCTGATAAAGAAATAAACCAAAATATAACAAATTGAAACGGTGCAACCACATCTGTGAAAAAAGCATGAGGGAAGTTTGCCTGAAATTGTTAAGTTCTAATCTAAGTCCCAAGGTTTGTGGCGTGCTGCGTTGGAAGGTGAGGGTGGCACAGTGGTGCAGCGATTGAGTTGCTGCCTTACAGCACCAGACACCCTGTTTGAGGCTGACTATGGATGCAGGCTGTACGGAGTCTACATTTTCCCAGCGACTGCGTGGGTTTTCTCCGGGTGCTCCGGATTCCTCCCACACTCCAAAGATGTAGAGATTTGTAGGTTAATTGACTTCAGTAAAATTGTAAATTGTCCGTAGTGTGTACGATAGTGTTAGTGTACGGGGTGATCACTGATCAACGCGCACTCAGTGGGCGGAAGTGCCGCCACCGTGCCACCCCCCCTTGTTGCAATCTTTGCAGGTTTGTAGATTAATTGGCTTCTGTAAATTGTCCCAAGTGTGTAGGGTAGTATTAGCGTACCGGGTGATCGCTGGTCGGCACGGGCTTGGTGGGCTGAAGGGTCTGTTTCCACACTGTATCTCTAAACTAAACTAAAAATGAGGTGTTGTTCCTTGAGCATTGTTGGAGCAATACAAGAGAAGCAGGACAGTGGTCTGTGTGGAGGTGGGGCAAAGTTAAAGAGACAGGTGATTATTAGCTCAAGGTCGCCCTTGCAGACTGAATGGAGGCCCTGTGCAAAGCAGCACCAAATCTACACCTGGTTTCTCCATTACAAGGGGGACCTCAACATGAGCTGTTTACAATATTTGAAGAAGTGCGAGTGAGTCACTGCTTCACCTGCTGGAACAGTTTGCATGTGCGTGTACACAATGTACAAACTCCGTACCAACAGCACCTGAGATCAGGATCGAACCTGCGTCTCTGGCGCTGTGATGCAGCAACTCTCCCGCTGCACCTCTGTGCCGACTGTTGTGTAGACTTCTCTCACTGTTACCTTGGCAACACTGCTTCCACTATTTCCTCCATCTCACCTTGTTGCTGCAACTTAAATTACATCAGTCTCCTTGCTGTTTCAGTTGCCAAGAAGGATTCCAACCCAATATTTCTTCCTTGTTTCTCTCCCAAGAGAAGCTGAACACTGCCAGCCTTCTCTGTTTTTGTTTCGGGCTTACAGCATAGTCATAGAGTCATAGAGTCTTACAGCGCGGAAACAGAGCCTTCAGCCCAACTTGCCCAAACATGTCCCAGCTACACTAGTCCCACCTGCCTGCGTTTGACCCATAACCTTCTAAACCTTCTAAACCTGTCCTATCCATGTACCTGTCCAATTGTCCATGTATCCATGTATCCATGAAGAAGGGTTTCGGCCCGAAACGTCGCCTATTTCCTTCGCTCCATAGATGCTGCTGCACCCGCTGAGTTTCCCCAGCAATTTTGTGTACCTATCCATGTACCTGTCCAATTGTTTCTGAAACATTGTGATAGTCCCTGCCCCAACATCCTCCTCTGGCAGCTTGATCCATGCACCCACCACCCTATATGTGAAAAAGTTACCGCTCAGATTCCTATTAAATCTTTACCCCCTTCACCTTAAACCTTTTTCCTCGGGTCCTCGATTTCCCTACTCTGGACCAGCGATTGTGTTTACCTGGTCTAATCCTCTCGTGCTTTTGTGCACCTCCATAAAATCACCCCTCATCCTCCTGCCCCCCAAGGAAAAAGATTCCCAGCCTACTTAACCTCTCCTGATAGCTCAGACCCTCGAGTCCAGGCAACATCCTCCTAATTCTGCGATGGGGCTTTTTGGCACCAACTCCTGATTCCCAGCCACCTGGGAGGTAACGTCTTGTTAGTCAGGCTTCAATCAGCGACCAAATTCCCTTCTCACTTCTGCCTCTTGCCCTGCACCATTGCAAATGTACTGCTGCCAAACCCCACTTCCTGTCTGACTACTCATGTATTCCTTCCTCTTCCTCTCCCTCTTAACTTCCTGCGTTACTTTAACCCTCTGTGTTGCAAAATACAGCTATTGGACATTCTCTGAACTCTTGCCAGACATGGTTTCTTTCCAATGTCTGGTTCAGTAAAAGAAAAAATAATAGGAGGCGACTCATTGAACTTAACAGTCATTTCTACCATGTGTTGTGCATTATATTTCAATGCATGTTGTATAATACTTTGACATGCTACTGTTATTCCACATTTTTGTCTGTACCTTTTGCCAGTATATAAATGAGTCACAGCCCTGCATGAGTTCTACTCTATTTTCAGCCATAAATTGCTTCAAAGTGTCCATACATGGGTCTATTTTGACTTGGGGGAAACAAAATAGGCTCTTGTTTTTCCAATTGACCTCAGCTAACTGGAAGTAGGGTGGAGCGTGAGGGGAATACACCCCTCCTGTTATTATAACATCGCTAAAATATGACCAAGGAATTACCCGCTGCTGAACAAAAATGTGGTTCTGCTTCAAAATCCAACAACCTGCAGTGGTAAAATAATGCCCCTGTCCCACTTAGGAAACCTGAATGGAAACCTCTGGGGACTTTGCGCTCCACCCAAGGTTTCCGTACGGTTCCCGGAGGTTTTTGTCAGTCTCCCTACCTGCTTCCACTACCTGCAACCTCCGGCAACCACCTGCAACCTCCGGGAACCGCACGGAAACCTTGGGTGGGGCGCAAAGTCGCCAGAGGTTTCCGTTAGGATCTGGGGGAAAATGGCAAAGTTGTGGGGAGGCACGGTGGCAGAGCAGTAGAGTTGCTGCCTTGCAGAGCCAGAGACTTAGGTTCGGTCCTGACTATAGATGCTGCCTGTACAGAGTTTGCACGTTCACCCTGTGACCGCATGGGTTTTCTCCGGGAACTCCAGTTTCCTCCCACACTCCAAAGATGTGCAGGTTTGTAGGTTAATTGGCTTTGTTAAAATTGTAAAAAAAATTAATTCCTAGTGTGTAGGATAGTGTGAGGATTGCTGGTCTGGGCGAACTCGATGAGCCAAAGGGACCTTTTCTACACTGTATCTCTAAAGTTTAAAGTCTAAAGTCATCTTTATTAAAAAAGACATAAAGTGCTGAAGTAACTCAATGGGTCAGGCAGAATATTGAATGATGTACTCCAGCATTTTCTGTCTTTTTTTGTAAACCAGCATTTACAGTTCTTTGTTTCCACAACTTTATTAAAACTGCCAACACAGAGTACAAGAGACCAAAGACAGACATATCTTCTTTAAACCGTATAAGTTTGATGGTAGACGTTTCTGCAGCAGAAAAGGTTCTCTTTGGTACCTCATGATTTCAGTGGGATTTTATTATTTTTTAATTTTATAGTTTTAGTATTAGAGATACAGTGGAAAAACAGACCCTATGGACAACTGAGTCCGCGCCGACCAGCAATCCACCGCACACTAACACTATCCTGCACACACTAGGGACAATTTACAATTTTACCACACCAATTAGTCTACAAACCTGTACGTGTTTGGAGTGTGGTAGGAAACTGGAGCACTGGAGAAAACCCACGCAGTCTATGAGGAAAACGTACAAACTCCGTACAGACACGCACCCATAGTCAGGATGAAAACCGGGTCCTGGCGCTGTAAGGCAGCAACTCTACTGATGCGCCACTATTTGTCAGTGAGAATAAGATAAAACATTAGTTATTGCCAATACTACCTCCACTGTTCGATGCAGTCAATTTAAGAACCTTACAAAACCAAGGCAGATAAATGAACCGACACTATTTATGCGCACTAAATGTGATGTGTCCTTACACTTATCATTTCACCACACCTTATCATTTTATTTACTGCCACACATCATTCATAAGATTGAGGAGATTCAGTATGTCAATGAATATGCCCTTAAAATTCCACAGGTGTACAATAGGGAGCTTATTCCCTGGCTGTACCAGTGCGAGTTCTAGGGGCTAGTGGAATCAAGGGATACGGGGAGAAGGCAGGCATGGGTTATTGATAGGGGACGATCAGCCATGATCGCAATGAATGCACCTATTTTCTATGTTTCTATGTTTCTATGTACCCTGGCCTGGTTCAGCAACACAAATACTCAGGAATAAATAATAATAATAATGGATTCTAATACTCAAGGCGCTTTACATCGCATTATTCATTCACTCCTCAGTCACACTCGGTGGTGGTAAGCTACTTCTGTAGCCACAGCTGCCCTGGGGCAGACTGACGGAAGCGTGGCTGCCAATCTGCGCCTACGGCCCCTCCGACCACCACCAATCACTCACACACATTCACACACATTCACACACAGGCAAAGGTGGGTGAAGTGTCTTGCCCAAGGACACAACGACAGTATGCACTCCAAGCGGGATTCGAACCGGCTACCTTCCGGTTGCCAGCCGAACACTTAGCCCATTGTGCCATCTGTCATCCCAATAAAGGAGATTACAAAAAAAGTGGTGAACGTTGCCCGGTCCATCGCAGGTCGTGACCTCCCCGACATCGACGGGGTAATGTAGGTGGAGCAGCTTCAGAAAGGCAGCCAGCAACATCAAGGACCCACACCACACTGGCCACATTCTCATTCCATTCCTCCAATTATGAAGACCATACAGGAGTCTGAAAACCATGACCTCCAGGTTCAGGAACAGCTTCCTCCCAAAAACCATCAGGCTATTGAACATTACAAATACCAACTAAACTCCAAACTAGGAACTATCTTGATTGTACCAGAAACATAGAAAAAAAGGTGCAGGAGTAGGCCATTCGGCCCTTCGAACCTGCACCACCATTCAATATGATCATGGCTGATCATCCAGAATCAGTACCCCGTTCTTGCTTTTTCCCCATGTCCCATTAGCCATAAGAGCTAAATCTAACTCTCTCTTGAAAACATCCAGTGAATTGGCCTCCACCGCCCTACTGTGGCAAAGGATTCCACAGATTCACATCTCTCTGGGTGAAAAAGATTTTCCTCATCTCAGTCCTAAATGCCCCACCCCTTATCCTTAAACTGTGGAGTGAAGGATACGTTACTTATTTCCTTTGCTCCATAGATGCTGCCTCACTCGCGGAGTTTCTCCAGCATTTTTGTCTATCTTAAACTGTGACCCCTGGTTCCTACATTGGAAACATTTTTCCTGCATCTAGCCTGTCCAATCCCTTAAGAATTTTATATGTTCTGTAAGATCTAGGGATAATGGGCTTTTGTTTTGTTTTGCACATCCATTTTTAAAATTCATTGAATATAATGTTATCTGTGTTTTCAGATCTGTTATGCTGCTGCAAGTAAGAACTTCATTTTTCCATTTTTGTGCATATGACAACTAAACTGTTTCAGATCAAGGGTTCCCAACTTGGGGTAAATTTCGCCTACCTAGGGGGTACATTTGTTGATTCTGGATTTGTACATATTATTTCTCATTGGCTGACTGTTTGGTTCTGGTATCTGTTCATCATTAGTTATTCATAAATAAGTGAAATAACATTGTGAAATAACTATTAAAGTTGCCAGGGGTAAACGGGACAAAAAGGTTGGGAATATCCCACAGTTGAACCTTGGATTAAGCATTGAAACTCAACGGACGTTGTTGGTGCAACAGGCCAAGATTCATAGCAACAGGGAGCGTGGAAACTTTGGCCCTTTGGCCCAATTTATATATGCTGACTAAATTAGCAGTCTGGTCTAGTCATAAGATCATGTGATAGGAGTAGAATTAGGCTATTCAGCATATCAAGTCGATTCCACAATTCAATCATGGCTTATCTATCTCTCCCCCCTAACCACATTCTCCTGCCTTCTCCCCATAACCTCTGGCCCTTGTCCCATTTGTCTGATGCTTTAGATCAAAGATCAATAACCAGAACTGGGAACCTGCTTTCTATTTTCACAGTAATTTTGTTCTGAGATCAGAGAATCTTCATGAGTCTACGAATTTCTCACCCACTCTTCTAAGATAATTATTGGAACTATCTATCTTATATCACATTAATCCCTTCCTCTCCATATACCTGTCTGTCGAGAGGAGTGTCATGGTGGTGCAGTGGTAGAGTTGGGCGCTAACAGAATGAACAAGCTCATCAGGAATGCTCTCTCCGTCCTGGGGGCATAGTTTGATTCATGGGAGGTGGTCTTGGAGGGGAGGATTCATCTCAAACTGCAGAGCATCTTGACAATACAGCTCACCCCCTCCATGATACACTGGTCAAGCTGAGGAGCACCTTCAGCAACAGACCAGTTCCACCAAGATGCAGCACAGAATACCACAGGAGATCCTTTTTCCCTGTGGCTATCAAAATGTACAACTCCTCCCCCTTCTGTAATGGGGTAGACTGACTGCCCTTCCCCCCCACCCCCACCCTCTCCAACCTTTGCACATCCCCAATCCTGGACCTCTTCATTCATCTTTCACATTTCATGTATCTTGTTGTGTTTTATTACTGTTGGCAGACCAATTTTCCTCCTGAGATAAATAAACTTCTATCGTATCCATCATTACAGCGCAAACACCCGGGTTTGATCCTGACTATGGTTGCTGTCTGCATGGAGTTTGTACATTTTCCCTGTGACCGCATGGGTTTTCCCCGGGTGCTCTGCTTTCCTCCCATACTCCAAAGACGTACAGATTTGTGGGATAATTTGACTTCAGTAAAAATTGCAAATTGTCCCTAACGTGTAGGCTAGTGCTAGTGTACAGGGAACGCTGGTCGGCGCAGACTTGGTGGGCAGAACTGTATCTCTAAAGTCTAAAGCCTAAAGTAAAGAAAGTCGTAATTGTATCACTTCTATAGCTGTCTCTCCCTCCTAATCCCATTCTCCTGCCTTCGTCTCATTATTAGATAGATAGCCTTTTATTGTCATTCAGACCGAAGTCTGAACGAAATTGAAGCAGTCATACATACAATACAATACAATAAAAAACAACAATAAACACATATTAACATCCACCACAGTGAGTCCACCCAACATCTCCTCACTGTGATGGAGACAAAAGTCTTAGGTCTCCAGTCTCTTCCCTCCTCTTCTCCTTCTGCGCTGAGGCGATACCCCCCGGGCGATGTTAAAACCTGTCCCGCGGCTCAAACACCGCGGCCCGGGGTGGTCGAAGCTGCCGCTCACCAGTCCTGCTGACGCAGCCGCTGGCCCGCGGCCGAAACCCGGACTCAGGCCACCGCCGCCAGTAACACCGTGCAAGCCCCCGGAGCAATCGTTCCAGCCCCGAGGCCGATCGCCCTCACGTGAGTGCCGTTACGTCTCAGCCTCGGGCTGGGCCGCCCCGACTGGGCGCCGCTCCTCCCTCGGGCTGGGCCGCCCCGACCGGGCACCGCTCCTCCCTCGGGCTGGCCGCCCCGACCTGGGCCGCTGCTTCTCCCTCGGCTGGGCCGCCCCGACCGGGACACCGCTCCTCCCTCGGGCTGGCCGCCCCGACCGGGGCACCGCTCCTCCCTCGGCTGGGCCGCCCCGACCGGCACCGCTCCTCCCCTCGGGCTGGCCTCCCCGACTGGGCGCCGCTCCTCCCTCGGGGCTGGGCCGCCCCGACTGGGCGCCGCTCCTCCTCCTCGGGCTGGGCCGCCCTCGACCGGGCAACCGCTCCTCCCTCGGGCTGGGCCGCCCCGGACATGGGCAGCCGCTCCTCCTCTGGCTGGGCCTCCCCGACTTGGCGCCGTCTCCTCCCTCGGGCTGGGAACGCCGTACCTCCCCGAGCTCGGCCACTCCGACGGGAGCACCGTTCCTTCCTCGGGCCGGCCGTCCTCACGGTAGCGTCACAGCCCCTCACGGAAGCCCTGTTCCAGCCCCGAGCCGGGCCGTCCTCACGGGAGCGAGCTCAGTGCGAGTCCTGGCGGGCTCTGCCTCCTGAGCCTCGAGGTCGCCAGCTCCGCCATTAGGCCTCAGTGCAGACGGAGGCAGAGAAGGGGAATACGACATAAAAGTCGCATTCCCCCGCAGGGAGAGACAGCAAGCCCCGTTTCAACCCCCCCCCCCCAAACAGAAACTAAAAACCAAAACTAGACTAACCAAAACGAAAATAAACAACCCAAAAAACACAAAACAAACAGGACTGCCGGAGAGCCGCTGCAGCCAGAGCCGCGCCGCCACTAGGAGTTGCCATTACTCCTGACAATCTTCATGTCTTCATCAACCTTCTGAATATCTCACCCACTCATCAAATAATCTTTGGAACTAGCTACCTCATAATCTCTCAGATCTCCTTCTCATCCGTTACTTGCCTGAAGGTCTCTGTGAACGAACTTTCTACCTCAATCTGAACTCCCTCTCGATACATTAACTTTGGGTATATGTTTGCCTTCAACTGGCTTTCTTTCACCTTCCCTCCCAGACTCAGCAGAAACACAGACTCAAACACTTACTATGCATGTTGTGCTTTTGAGGAGTGTATCTTGTCGTGGGTTGTGGCATTGACATGTAGCTTAGAAAAATATCTGAGAGTCAATGGTTCGTGGTAAGACCTGATCTGCTTTGCACATCTTGTTTCTTTAGTAGTCAAAATGAGTAGGAAGGAACTGCAGATGCTGATTTATACCGAAGATAGATACAAAATGCTGGAGTAACTGAGCCAGTCAGGCAGCATCTCTGGAGAAAAAGAATAGGTGATCCTTCATGCCAGAACCTTTCTTCACACTCTTCAGACTTCGTCAGAGTCTGAAGAAGCGTTCAGACCCAAAACATAACCTATTCTTTTTCTCCAGTGATGCTGCCTGACCCGCTGCGTGATTCCAGCATTTTGTGCCTATCTTCGGTGTAAACCAGCATCTGCAGTTTCTGCATTTTGTGCCTTATTTCTTCAGTGTCTCTTTTGTCGACATGCTGAGTTTCTCTGTGGCTTGACGATTGGGAGATAGGAAGCAATGTGTAATCCCAATTTGTTTTGCACTCATTGAAATGATCGACATTGTGGTCCAATATCCAATGCAGTCTCCCCAGAAACACCGCATGTTACAGAAAATGGAATTGAATCCCGCAAACACGCACTCAGCTGCAGTGCATGGTCTCACATAACTTCAACATCATCTCATTTGAATGGCTGGGAAGCTGTCTGTACCTTCTCAGAAGTCTAAGGCACCACAGGAGTGACCTATGTGGGATACTTTCATATTCGGTTTCGTGCTTTCAATGGCTGCGATCCACAGGTTTGGCACACTGTGAATTGGCTGGATAGCTCTTGCAGATTGCTGTCTATGTGAATCCAATGGATAAAGCTTCGAGCCCCTGCATAAATTAGTAATGCTCAGAATGAAGTCCTCCAATCATTTTGATTTTAATCATCTCATACTGCCTCCAAGACAAATACATCCTTCCTTAAAAGAGGATATAAAATCTGCACATTGCGTTTCATGTGTGGTCTTACAAAATATTTGATGGTTATACAAACACATTTTTATTCTTATACTCCAGTTTCCCTTGCACTAAAGTCAATTTTCCAGTATGTTCTTAATGACTCAGTTCACGCTCTGTATTTTTTGTATGAATACCAATAAGAAATTAGTTCACATTTTCAAAGCAGTTCTTTCATTTTCTATTTTTAGTTTAGTTTTAGTTTTAGAGATACAGCGTGGAAATAGGCCCTTCGGTCCAGCGATCCACGCACATTATCACTACCCTACACACACTAAGGACAATTTTACATTTTATACCAAGCCAATTAACCGACAAACCTGTCTTTGGAGTGTGGGAGGAAACCGAAGATCTCGGAGAAAACCCACGCAGATCACGGGGAGAGCGTACAAACTCCGTACAGACAAGCACCCATTGTCAGGATCGAACCCGGGTCTCTGGCGCTGTAAGGCAGTACCGCTCCTTAGTTCTTCTACAAAAGTGGAAAACATAATATTTCTTAATATATTTGATCTGCTATTTTTTTTCTTCTCAGTCCTTTAACCTCAGTATGTCCCTTTGTGGCCTTGTTATGTCCTATTCACAATTTATTTTCCCACCTACATTTGATTCATCAACAAATTTGGATTCAATGCACTCGCTACCTACTAAGAAATGAGTATGGACTGTAAACAGCTGAAACCCTTGTTCTGATCCCACAGGCACTCACAAATTACAATTTCCAAACATAAAACCTGTCCTGTCAAATGCCTTGTCCTGCTGCCATCAATCTGGCACCTGCCTACAGTTCTGGGAAAGATGTATGCAGTTGCACAAGTGAAGAATAAGGCCACAGCGCAAGGGAAACATAAAGGGATTAGTCACAACTTAGCATCACATGCAGACAAAGAAGTCATTGTTGAATACTGTGAATGTTTCGGAGCATGAAGCAACAAAGAGCTAGTGAACAATAACAAGGTGGTCAGTAGGATAAATAATGTTGGACTTATATCAAACCAGATTACACAACTCTGGTCTGTTGCAAAGAGAGCGTTGAATGGGAAAATAATGACAATAACATTTTGCAATGATGATTCAGAAAGATGCAACTATCATTGAAATAGCTCGAATTTGCTGCTTTATGAAAATGGTGACCTGAAAACAACCTTTAAAGTTTTAAAAGGATTTGAGAAGAAATTCAGAGCAAAAATATTCCATTCTTGAGTATCCAAATTTATAAGATGGTCCTTCATAAATCCAAGGCAAAATACAGTATGAATTTATTTTATCCAAAGAATGGGAATGTCATGTCCATTAACACATGGACTAGTTTGCTGAACAGAGAGTTAAGAGTCAAGTGTCAAGAATGTCATTGTTTTGTTTTGGGAGATATGACAACATATATGTATTGGCCCTACAAGATGGCGACCAGACTAGGCAACGTTCCGTATGCTGGTCCCTGAAGCAGATCCGTAATCATTCATTAAAATCGCTCCACTCTTATAAATCTATTCCCTTTAACCTGTATCTCTACATTGTGAACATCTTGATTGTAATCATGTATAGCCCTTCCGTTGACTGGATAGCACGCGACAAAAAAGCTTTTCACTGTACCTCAGTATAAGTGACAATAAACCACACTACACCACACCACACCACACCACACCACACTACACTACACTACACTACACTACACTACACTACACTACACTACACTACACTACACCACACTACACTACACTACACCACACTACACTACACTACACTACACCACACCACACCACACCACACCACACCACACCAACACACACCACACCGCACCACACCAACACACACCACACTACACCACACCACACTACACTACACCACACCACACCACACCACACTACACTACACTACACTACACTACACTACACTACACCACACCACACCGCACCACACCAAACCAAACCACACCACACCACACCAAACCAAACCACACCACACCGCACCACACCACTAAACAACTAAACTAAACTAAACTAAAACTAAACTAAAAAAAAGACTCTTGACTCTTGAATGTAAAATCCATGAACACATGGAGTAGTTTGCGAAACAGGGAAATGGTAGCTGAGTGGTGAAATGTTTGGACTGGTTTCCAGAGTCATGGATCAGGCATGGATGAAGAGAGACACAAAACACTGGAGTAACTCAACGAGTCAGGCAGCATCTCCAGCCAGAATAATTCTGCTCCTCAAACTTATGAACTTATGAACTATTAATTGTGTTTTGCTTCATTTGAATCAACAAAGACTGCTTTTACATTACTTATCAATTTAACTTTCAATTGCCTGGGAGCTTTAGCTATGAAATGCAAGTCTGGGCCTGTGAGGCAGACCTCCTGGCCATGATTGTCACAGTTGAGGCTCCAGTCTGCTAGTGTCACATTGCAAATCAACCACGTAACACTTTGCAAAGCCTTGTGATCAGCACATTCCACATTAACCAACTGGTGTGATTTATGCTGATCGTAATATTGGACAATTGTGGATAAGTTGGCAGGCACTGCACAGGGTGTTGCCTCCAGATACAAGCCCAACCATCAATTATCATTAGTTTGAATCTGAGATACGTTAAGGGAATCATTGACAAGAAAGGCAGAGGGTTTTGAGGCAATACACAGTTGAGATCTTTTCTCTTTGAGATCCACAGGTACATAAATTTATCGCAACAGTAATTCTAAACTTGCCTCAGTGCGAACGCAATATTGAGTTACAAATCATAGACCTGTCTACACAAAGCTTTGGGTTTTGAATTCCATTTGCAAAACACAATCTTCACCACAATGTCTTTTTACTGTGTTTATTAAGTCATTTAATTGTAAGGACTTGTAAAGTGATGCATTTAATCAATTTTTTTCCAGTCTTCAGAGATGACTTTCTGAAGTCCTGTAAGTGATTTTACTCTTTCATCCAGTTTCCTTTCTCAGACATAACGGGCTAGAACTACAATAAATTTCCATTTATATAAGAACAAGCATATGAAGATTGCTTGGAGTGAGTAGCTTTCTAAATCAATCTCCGGAACACCAGTGTATTACCCATGGCTTCATCATGATGCCGGTCCACAAGGGAATAATTAAGGTCAGCAGCTCTTTTTTTCTAGGCACCTTTGAGATACTTGAGCACTGACCACCACCGCACATAGTATAGAGGATTCCATTGTACTGGGCTTCTCTGTTCTCTGAGTGAAAGACGGGAGGGGACAGAACCATGAAATAAAAAATGAGATGGCTAGGATAATAATCAATGTGAGTTGTTCAGTACAGGTGTCAAAGGTTATGGGGAGAAGGCAGGGGTGGGGAGAAGGCAGAAGAGTGGGGTTGAGAGGGAAAGATAGATCAGCCATGATTGAATGGCAGAGTAGACTTGATGGGCCGAATGGTCTAATTCTGCTCCTATATCTTATGAACAGTCATAGAGATACATCTCAGTTTGGCAGATGCAGTATAATGTGGATAAATGTGAGGTTATCCATTTTGGTGGCAAAAACAGGAAAGCAGACTATTATCTAAATGGTGGCCGACTAGGAACAGGGGAGATGCAGCGAGACCTGGGTGTCATGGTACACCAGTCATTGAAAGTAGGCATGCAGGTGCAGCAGGCAGTGAAGAAAGCGAATGGTATGTTAGCTTTCATAGCAAAAGGATTTGAGTATAGGAGCAGGGAGGTTCTACTGCAGTTGTACAGGGTCTTGGTGAGACCACACCTGGAGTATTGCGTACAGTTTTGGTCTCCAAATCTGAGGAAGGACAGTATTGCCCTAGAGGGAGCGCAGAGAAGGTTCACCAGACTGATTCCTGGGATGTCAGGACTGTCTTATGAAGAAAGACTGGATAGACTTGGTTTATACTCTCTAGAATTTAGGAGATTGAGAGTGGATCTTATAGAAACTTACAAAATTCTTAAGGGGTTGGACAGGCTAGATGCAGGAAGATTGCTCCCGATGTTGGGGAAGTCCAGGACAAGTGGTCACAGCTTAAGGATAAGGGGGAAATCCTTTAAAACCGAGATGAGAAGAACTTTTTTTACACAGAGAGTGGTGAATCTCTGGAACTCTCTGCCACAGAGGGTAGTCGAGGCCAGTTCATTGGCTATATTTAAGAGGGAGTTAGATGTGGCCCTTGTGGCTAAGGGGATCAGAGGGTATGGAGAGAAGGCAGGTACGGGATACTGAGTTGGATGATCAGCCATGATCATATTGAATGGCTCGAAGGGCCGAATGGCCTACTCCTGCACCTAATTTCTATGTTTCTCTCAGAAACAGGCCTTTTGATCCAATTTGCCCATGCCAACCAAAATGCCCCATCTAGACTAGCCCCAATGTATTTTAAGTGTTGTTCTACAATGTGGAATGTGGAAGAAGAAACTAAAAACGAGAGAGAAAACCATGAAAATGTAAGCGCTGCAGTGAAAATAAGAGAGAAAACATGCTAAATCCCAATTTATGTTTAAATAATATCCTCTTGTGAAACTACTTAAAACGAGTACCTGCGGGCTTCATCCTGCTTAATTAACTGCAGCTACAATTGATATTATCATACCAATCACATATACAAACAATGGTTTGCAATAATGTCACTGTAGCTCCAGGGTGGCTGTCTCCAAAATTAAAAAGACAACTTTCTTAATTCATTGGCATATTATCTTAAATAGGTGAAAATAGTGCAATATATATGCATGTATAAATTTTGATTGCTGTTTAAAGCATCAGTTCAAGGAGTCATTGGAAGAGATTTACAATGAAGCTATAACAATTTTGGGATCTATATGTAATTCTGAGTACACTGCTGTTAAATGAGGGCTTGGTTAAACTGCCCAACAAATAAAACCTGACATTTAAACACATCTGAGCTATTTAGCAGGTAATTGCTACTAAAGCTACATTACATGCTACATCACTCACACCATGTAGGCTGCAACCTCAGTACTGCATGATTGTGGCTTTTTTATATCTCAGCACTGAGTGCACTTTACTGCTGCCCTGGAAAACATTGTGTAGGACGTCAATCATTCTGCTGTCATTGAGATGACTGATTTATGATTAGGACAGGTTTTAGATGCTTCTTGTCAAATGTTTAGATATACTTCTGGTTTTCCTACACCTTTCAGTGAAGTCACGTTCTTGTGTTCACGTAAGTGACCAGAAACATCACAACATCACATAAATGGGTAAATAACTTGTCTGAATGTTTAATGTTGTGGATATAAATGAGTATCATGCAGGTGTGACATGCACGTGTATATATATATATAAATAAATCCACAGTATGTTAAAATTTAGTTTAGTTTAGAGATACAGCGCGGAAACACGCCCTACAGCACACCGAGTCCTCACTGACCAGCGATCCCCGTACGCTAACACTATCTTACATATTAGGGACAATTTACACTTATACCAAGCCATTTAACCTAACAACCTGTACATCTTTGCAGTGTGAGAGGAAACCAAAGATCTCGGTGAAAACCCACGCAGGTCATAAGGTCATAAGGAATAGGAGTAAAATTAGGCCATTCGGCCCATCATGTCTACTCCGCCATTCTATCATGGCTGATCTATCTCTCCCTTCTAAACCAAACTCCTGCCTTCTCCCCATAACCTCTGACAACCTTAGTAATCAAGAATCTATCTATCTCTGCCTTAAAAATATCCAGCTGGGGAGAAGGTACAAACTCCGTATAGACAGCACCCGAAGTCAGGATCGAAAGGCAGTTACTATATGTATAGTATACTATATATACAGTTACTATGTATATATACTGCGCTACTGTGCTGCTGCAGTATATATACATATATCACTGCAATCGTGTTGGTTGAGTGAACCATGCAGTGGCAGCTCTCCTTATCCTCTTGCACTTCTCAATATGCATTTCACTTCACGGGTTTGCAGTAAAGAGTGTGCACATGCAAGTGTGTAGGAAGGAACTGCAGATGCTGGTTTACACTGAAGATAGACACAAAATGCTGGAGTAACTCAGTGGATCAGGCAGCATCTCTGGAGAAAAGGAATAGGTGACGCTTCGGGCCGAGACCCTTCACCAGACCCAATGCAGGTTGGCAGCAAAGAAGTTAAAAAAAAGGTACCGCAAAGTAACAAAACTAAAAATATTGTCTCTGAGTCAGTCGTCAAAGATGTATGAACAATCCGTATGATGAGTGATCATTTGCTTTAACTTCAGCCTCGTATAGAGAGTCTAAATCCACAGTAAACACTGTGTTGTGAGGAGCAGCACTAATCAAATAAACAGCTCAGGATAATTAACAACATGGGACATAATGGTTTTCTAGTAGAAACCGTGAGAGAGTGAAGTGGACAAAAAGGCTACTCGGTCGCGCTGGACGCCTTGGTGTGTGTGATGTATATCAACTGAGACGTTTATTCTATACATAGAAGGTTTGGATATATTCTTAAAGGCAAATAACAAAATGGAAATGGATGGTAAGGGTAAGAATTTGTTTCCACAGTACAGATAGTTGGGGACAAAAGAGGGGCGTTCTCGGTGAAATTTGTTCCAAATCACAGGGAATTATAGTAAATCCTGGGAAAGGTCCTAGAAAGTAAATGGTTTCATTCTGTAAATTAGTATAAAAGGTTACAGTGTGGAAACAGGCCCTTCGGCTCATTGAGTCCACATCGACCAGCGATCCCTGTACGCTAGTACTGTCCTACACACTAGGGACAATTTATATATATACCAAGCCAATTAACCTACATCTTACAATGATCCTCCTACAAAGATTTCAGAGAGAACCCCTGCAGTTCACGGGGAGAATGCACAAACTCCATCAGTTCAATCCTAAACCATTGGAAACTGTGGAGAGCTACAAATCAGGAAATAGGAATCAGGTAATGCAGGAAGGAACCGCAGATGCTGGTTTATACCGAACAATGGGCCATTGTGGGTTCCACCCTTCCTTGGTCATCTGTGGCTGCCTCTGATTTGTTCTGGCCTTTTCCTACCTCTAGTAACCCCCTCCCACCTATCTGAAGAAAAGTTCCGATCCGAAACATTACCTGTTCCTTTTCTCTCCAGAAATGCTGCCTGACCCACTGAGTTGCTCCAGAACTTCGTGTCTACCTTCAATAGGAATCAGGTGTTGGATGAGATAGTCAGCAAGCATATCATGTCATTGAAGGATTTATCTTGACAAAGCTTTTGACGCATTGTGAGATTTTGAATGCAAATTAACAGAATTATTTGCGGATTAATTGACTGGCAAATTCAAACAAGATTCTTATATTTTGTTCTTTTGTACTAAATTAGTGTCCATGGAGATGGCCAACAAGGAGTAGGAGTCTATAGTCAGATGGTCAATAAGCAATAGGAGTTTATAGTCAGAGGGCATAGCAAAGTCTACAATTTGAAAGTAGAAACAAAGAACTGCTTTTCTTGGATTATATGAAAGATAGGCACAAAGTGCCGGAGTAACTCAATGGGTCAGGCTGTATCTCTGGAGAAAAAGGATGGGTGATGTTTTGGGTCGGCACCCTTCTTCAGACAAAATAGAAGAAGGGTCCCAACCTGAAACATCACCCATCCTTTTTCTCCACAGATGCTGCCTGACCCGTTGAGTTACTCCAGCACTTTATGTCTAAAACGTGAAAGTAGGATCTAAAGCTTGATGATGGAACTGTTGTGAATAACTACTACAGATTCAAAATAAATCATCCATCATGTACTTGTTAATTAAAAAGGGCAAAATGTTTTAAGAGCCATATAAACACGTACCGCCTAGCGGCAGCGAGCAGATCCAAAACAAAGGAAATCAACTAAATCAATTTCCAGTAATGTGATTTATTTACATAAGAAATATTACATAATAAAGGGGTGTCTCCACATGGTAAAGCCAAGATGAATAATGGAGAATTCAGATAATAAAGAATTTATACAGCCAGTGGCAAATGATGGAAAACAAGGCAACTTCAAGGCCAAAGTGTGGTTAAATGGTCTGTGTAATAGGTGTAGTGGATTAACCCGCTGAGTTACTCCAGCATTTTGTGTCTACCTGCTGATTAGCAATCTAGCTAACCATCAACAATCTAGATCTGTAGCTATCGATCTGCTTATCTAGCTATCTGGCTAGCAGACTATCTAATTATAGCTAGAGTAAATGGGGTGAATCATTAAATTGAGAATTAGAGGAGGGCACCACTAAATGATGAATTAGGGGAGGGCACCCATAAATGGGAATTAGGGGAGGGCACCACTAAATGATGAATTAGGGGAGGGCTCCACTAAATGATGAATTAGGGGAGGGCTCCACTAAATGATGAATTAGGGGAAGTATGATGTTGTGGGAATTACAGAGACATGGCTGCAAGAGGGCCAGGGCTGGGAACTGAATATTCAAGGGTATACCTCCTATCGAAAAGACAGACAGGTGGGCAGAGGGGGTGGGGTAGCTCTGTCGGTGAGGAATGAAATTCAGTCCCTTGCAAGGGGTGACATTGAAACAGGAGATGTGGAGTCAGTATGGATAGAACTAGGGAATTGTAAGGGTAAAAAGACCCTACTGGGACTTATCTACAGGCCCCCAAACAGTAGCATGGATATAGGGTGCAAGTTGAATCAGGAGTTAAAATTGGCATGTAGTAAAGGTAATGCTACAGTTGTTATGGGAGATTTCAACATGCAGGTAGACTTGGAAAATCAGGTTGGTACTTAACATTTGGATTTGATAAAGGAACTTAAGGTTAAGGAGCCATTGGGAGGTAGTGACCATAATATGGTCAGGTTTAATCTACAATTGGAGAGGGAGAAGGGTAAATTGGAGATGTCAGTGTTACAGTTGAATAAAGGGGACTGGGGCCATGAGAGAGGAGCTGACCAAAGTTGACTGGAAAGATACCCTAGCAGGGATGACAGAGAAACAACAATGGCTGGTATTTCTGGGAATAATACAGAAGGTGCAGGATCAGTACATTCCAAAGAGGAAGAAAGATTCCAAGGGGAGTAAAGGGCTACCGTTGCTGATGAGGGATGCCAGGGACAGTTTAAAATAAAGGAGAAGAAGTACAATGCAGCAAAGATGAGCGGGAAGCAAGAGGATTAGGTAATGTTTAAAGAACAACAGAAGATAACTAAAAAGGCAATACGGGGAGAGAAGATGAGGTATGAAGGTAAGAATATAAAGGAGGATAGTAAAAGCTTCTTTAGGTATGTGAAGAGGAAAAAATCAGTTAAGACCAAAATTGGAACCTTGAAGACTGAAAAAGGTGACTATTATGGGGAACAAGGAAATGGCAGATGGGTTGAACGGGTACTTTGGACCCGTCTTAATGAACAATCTTCCTGATATACTAGTGGCCAGAGGAACTGCAGGACATCCACATTAGGCAGGAAATGGTGTTGGATAGACTGATGGGACTGAAGGCTGATAAATCCCCAGGGCCTGATGGTCTGAATCCCAGGGTACTTAAGGAAGTGGCTCTAGAAATCGTGCACGCATTGGTGCTAATTTTCCAATGTTCTATAGATTCTGGATCAGTTCCTGTGGATTGGAGGGTAGCTAATGTTATCCCACTTTTTAAGAAAGGCGGGAGAGAGAAAACAGGGAATTATAGACCAGTTAGCCTGACGTCGGTGGTGGGGAAGATGCTGGAGTCAATTATAAAAGATGAGATAGCCGCACATTTGGATAGCAGTAACAGGATCGGTCCGAGTCAGCATGGATTTACGAAGGGGAAATCATGCTTGACTAATCTTATGGAATTTTTTGAGGATGTAACTAGGAAAATGGACAAGGGAGAGCCAGTGGATGTAGTGTACCTGGACTTTCAGAAAGTATTTCATAAGGTCCGAAGTAGGAGCAAAATTAGGGCACACGGTATTGGTGATAGAGTGCTGACATGGATAGAAAATTAGTTGGCAGACAGGAAACAAAGAGCAGGGATTAACGGGTCCCTTTCAGAATGGCAGGCAGTGACTTGTGGAGTACCGCAAGGCTCGGTGCTGGGACCGCAGCTATTTACAATATATATTAATGATTTAGATGAAGGGATTACAAGTAACATTAGCTAATTTGCAGATGACACAAAGCTGGGTGGCAGTGTGAACTGTGAGGAGGATGCTATGAGAATGCAGGGTGACTTGGACAGGTTGGGTGAGTGGGCAGATGCATGGCAGATGCAGTTTAATGTGGATAAATGTGAGGTTATCTATTGTAGCCCCTCACACTAATCAAGAATCTATCTCTGCCTTATTATTATCAATTGACTGCCTCCACAGCCTTCTATGGCAAAGAATTCCACACTTATTCCACATGTGTTTAACAAACACATGTGGAGACTGAATAATGATTGTCCATATTGTCAAGAGTCAAGCCAAGAGTGTTTAATCATCAGGTATCAAACGGATTAATGAAATTCTTACTTTGCCAAATTCACTCGTTAACAGGCTTGTAAACATGTGTAGGAAGGAACCACAGATGCTGATTTAAACCGAAAATAGTCACAAATAGTCTGTACGCTTCGTTGTCAACTTCTCCCAGCTAACAATTATCTATCCTACATTTTCCTTGATCTACATGCCCTTTGATATCTCGTTTTCACACCTTACTCTTCCTTACCCCTGTGTCTCCCTCTCCCCTGTATCTGATTGGTCCAGGAGAGTGGCCTCACCAAAGATGTTTCTTTATCTAGTGATAATGTTTCTTTACTTCATGGAAGTGTTTCCCCCTAAGTGCTATGTGTTGAAACGATGTTATGATTGGGCTATGGAGCTGTCATTCCATGTACTTTGCAGACTGTATTGGTTTGCTTGTAGGGGTTGCCTCCCCAAGTACTTTCGCGCCTTTAGTTTGGAGGGGTATAAAGGGGTGTGGAGCACATTGGGTTGTGCCGATAGTCTTGGGTCTGTTCTATCTGCGTGAGGCTGTATTGGGCTCGAGTAAGTGGTAACGAGGATTAGTCCTGTGGTATTGTGTACAATAAAATAGAGTTGGAATTACAGATCTCGCATTCGGTGTTTGTTTGAACCAGATTAGGGGGGTAAATTCATATCCGGAATCAACAGGGATGCTCACCGATGTGGGTACGCCGGTGCTGCCACAGGCTGGACATGCAGGTGAAAGCCATGCCACACTCAGCGCACACAAAGGGTTTCTCTCTAGTGTGCATCCGCTGGTGCTCCCGCCGCCACCGTGCGCTCTTGAAACGATTGATGCTGTGGGAGCAGCCGCTCGCCAGCGTAGGCCTGCCGGTGATGCCATAACCCCCGCGAGCTGTCAAATGCCTCACTGCAGTACGGGCGGTTGTACGGCTGGACACTGGTGTGCACGTGCTGGTGGGACAGGGCGTGGGAGGCCATAGCAAAGTGCTCTCCACACACTGGGCTAGGGACGGGACGGTCGCCGGCATGCACCTGTTGGTGGGACAGCAGGCTGTTGGAGCGGGTGAAGCCCTTGCCACACTGGGCGCAGGTGAAGGGGCGCTCGCCGGTGTGGGCGCGCTGGTGCTCCAGCAGCTTGGCAGTGCGGGTGAAGCCCTTGCCACAGTCACTGCAGGTATAGGGCCGCTCCCCGGTGTGCAGGCGCCTGTGCACCTTCAGGTCCTTGGATGACTTGAAGCGTTTGCCGCAGTCGGAGCAGGTGAAGGGCCGCTCACTGCTGTGCACCCGCCAGTGCTCCCGCAGCCCCGGCAACCAGACAAAGGTTTTTCCACAGGTGGAGCAGCCCTAGGGCTTCTCGCCCGTGTGCACTCGCTGGTGGGACTTCAGGTTCTTCATTGACTTGAAGCTCTTTCTGCAGTCGGAGCAGTCGAAGGGGCGTTCTCCCGTGTGTACCCGCCGGTGGATCTCCAGCTGGCTCGGGAGCTGCCAGGCCTTGTCACACACGTCACACTCATAACGCCTCTCCTTGTTGTGCTCTGTCATGTGGTCCTTTACAGCCCGCACACCGAGCAGATGGTGGGGGGGGGGGGGGATCATCTCAATGGCCGCTCACGTCCCCATCTCTTTGTCCACAGCAACGGCTCCTAAACCCTGCAGGAGGGGAATACAGAGGGTCATTGTTCCCGATGTTGAGGAAGTCCAGAACAAGGGGTCACAGTTTAAGGATAAAGGGGAAATCGTTTAGGACTGAAATGAGAAAACCATTTTTCACACAGAGAGTGGTGAATCTGTGGAATTCTCTGCCACAGAATGTAGTTGAGGCCAGTTCATTGGCTATATTTAAGAGGGAGTTAGATGTGGCCCTTGTGGCTAAAGGGATCAGGGGGTATGGAGAGAAGGCAGGTACAGGATTCTGAGTTGGATGATCAGCCATGATCATATTGAATGGCGGTGCAGGCTCGAAGGGCCGAATGGCCTACTCCTGCACCTATTTTCTATGTTTCTTAGATGAGTCTTGGCCCGAATCCTCACCAACTCCTTCTCTCCAGAGATACTGCCTGTCCTGCTGAGTTACTGCAGCATTTTGTGTCCATCTTCAGTGTAAACCAGCATCTGCAGTTCCTTCCTACATAAGACATCAACGATCTCATCACGGAGTCAGTGATTGACTGAAGAGTGGGTCGGGGGATGGAGTCCACCTACCACCAGCGTGAGGATGAACCCAGTGCAGAAGAGGGCAATTGGGAGGCCGATGGCAGCTTTGATGTTCGACATGCAGCCATTACTGTTGATTGGAAGATATCTACTAAATTAGGAATGTTTTTAGTTCTTAGTTTAGTTTAGAGATACAGCGCGGAAACAGGCCATTCAACCCACCAAGTCCATGCCGGCCAGCGATCCCCATTACACTATCACACCCTACACAATAGGGACATTTTACCAAAGCCAAATTACCCTTCAAACCTCATTGGAGTGTGGGAGGAAACTGGATTACCCGGGGAAACCCCACACGATAACGGGGAGTATGTACAAACTCCATACGGATAACACCCGCAATCTGGATTGAACCCAAGTCTCTGGCGCTGTAAGGCAGCTACACTACTGCTGCGCCACCGTGCAACCCTTCTGTATTGATTATGGAAAATGTATTGCTACAATAGTGTATTTTTACCATGACGTTGAATAAGATAAATAAATAGTACTGACGTTACTGAGATGAAAATAGTTGTGTTCCAATTGCATCGATGAGTCCAAGAGTAGACTGGATGACCATTTTGCCAAACACTTGCACTCAGTCCCTTTAGCCATGCTGGACCTCCTGGTTGCAAATCATTCCCATACCAATATTTCTATCCTGAGCATCCTCTGTCTCCAGAGTGGGGCCACATGTAAACTGGAAGAACAGCACCTAAATCTAAGTATTCCACATGGATTTCTTACAACTTAATGATATGAACATTGAATGTTCCAATTTTACGTCACACCCTTCCTCCTATCACTGTACATTTACAATGTATTTACAGTGTATATAGTATACAGTGTATATAGAGTATACAGTTATAAATGGAATGTATTTATGTACCTCTACACTGTAAATGGCTTGATTGTAATCATGTATTGTCTTTCTGCTGACTGGATAGAACACGACAATAGCGTGCAATAAACTCAACTGAAACTGAAACTGAATTCTCTTCCTTGTGCCCCACCCTGTTTCCCCTCTTTTCTCTGCTCTCCTGCCTTCCTTCCCCTTCCCCACCATCCCCTTGGACCTATATCCCTCCCTCTGGCTACATGTTTAATTCATCTTTCCACCTTATCTTCTGTCTCCTTTGCATCTCCTCCTCACCTGCATCCACGTATCACATATCTGAAGAAGAGTCTCGACCCGAAACATCACGCATTCCTTCTCTCCAGAGATGCTGCCTGTCCCGCTGAGTTACTCCAGCATTTTGTGTCTGTCTTCCACATATCACTTGCCAAGCTTTGTCCAGCCCCACCTATTTTCCTGCTAGAATTACCCTGAAGAAGGGCGCCAACCCGAAACGTCGCCTAACAATGTCCTCCAGAGATGCCCTCTGACCCACTGAGTTTATCCAGCACTGTGTTTATGTTTGTAAACCAGCATCTGCCGTTCCTTGTTTCTCTCAGTGTCCAAAGTATAATGGACACATTCACATTATTCCACCAGATGTATTAGAAGTCACTTTATCAGTTGTATATGTAGGCACCAGAGACATTTGTACAAACAAGTTGTAGTGAGGATTGACCAAATTCCTCTCTGATTCACTAATCCTACAGATCCTCTGGTCCATCCGTTCTTCATGTTCAAACTTAGGCAGCTGATGACTTTGATGAGGTTTCCGAGCCTAGTTAAAACCATTTTTCAACTCATGACCACACACAGGCACAATGAAGGAAAGATAAACACAAAAAGCTGGAGTAATTCCGTGGGTCAGGCAGCATCTCTTGAGAAAAGGAATAGTCCTTTTGTCCAGAGATGCTGCCTGGCCCGCTGAGTTACTCAAGCTTTTTGTGTCTATCTTTGGTTTAGCCCAGCATCTGCAGTTCCTTCCTACTCTATGAAAGCAAGACCCTGGATATTGAAAAGGAGCACTCTGCTCACTTCTTTATCTTCTCACTCCTGGAGTCAGTGAGACCGGTTCCATTTATTCCATTGATGAAGCATCAAACCAGTTGAACGTAGTTCAACAATCTAGCCAAGAGAGAAAACAATGACATTTTTCTCGTTATTATCGGACAAAACTATGGTGTTAAGCAGAGGCACTAATTCACTGCAGATCAAGCAGAACCCTTGCTGTCAGTGTTACATTACCAGAAAAACTGTTCAACCTGCAGATCCCCATTCCAGCACCTCGTTTATATGTTACTAAAAGCTTGGTAAACCAGGCAGAACCACCTACGTAAAATATGGCAAATGTGTTGGTGGTGAAACCAAGGAATAACTTAATATCTCCACTGATAGAAAAGCAAAATAGATGGAGATCTGAAATAAGACCAGCAAGCATAAAAGTGCCTGAAGAAACGTCACCAATCTGAGATGTTAACTTTAATTCTTGCACTGCAGGTGCTGCCTGGCCTGCTGTGTATTCACAGCATTTTTTGCTTTAATCTCCACTGAAAATAAGAAAAAATAGAGAGCTTTTTCTCAAAGATCCACCTACATACATTGAAATAAAGACAATATATTGGTACCTGTGTGGAGGCAGGAACTGCAGATGCTGGTTTAAACCAAAGATAGACACAAAATGCTCGAGTACTTCAGCGGGACCAGCAGCGTCTCTGGATAGAATGAATGGGTGACGTTTCGTGACAAGACGTCTAAAGAAGCATCTCGACACAAAACGTCACCCATTCCTTCTCTCCAGAAATGCTGGCTGTCCCGCTGAGTTACTCCAGCATTTTTTGTCTATTATTGGTGCCTATAGTGGAAATCAATGGGCTACAATATTTTCCACAGTGGACTTATGAAAGCAGAACATAGAACATAGAAAGGTACAGTGCAGGAACAGGCCCTTTGGCCCATAGTGTCTGTGCTGAATATAATGGCAAGATAAACTACTCTCAGCTGCCTGCACATGATCCATGAACCTCCATTCTCAGCATCTCCAGGTATGTGTCAGCATAACCAAAGTACAACCAATTTCTCAGCTTTTCCTTTTCCCTCTTTTCTTTACCTTTTTTACTCTCTATCCTTTCCTGATTCGTCCTCTCCTCTTTCCTCTCTTCTCCCATTTCCCACTGGCACCGTACAAACTTTGCATACATTGTTCCTGATGTCAATTTTTATGGTTGGGGCACACAGTTGTTAGAAACATAGAAACATAGAAAATAGGTGCAGGAGTAGGCCATTCGGCCCTTTGAGCCAGCACCGCCATTCAATATGATCATGGCTGATCATCCAGGATCAGTATCCCGTTCCTGCTTTCTCCCCATATCCCTTGATTCCGTCAACACTGAGAGCCACATCCAACTTTCTCCTGGGACAAATGACCAAAACCGAAGAAAACACAAAGTGCCGGGGGAACTCAGTGGGTCAGTTGGCATTCGGAGAAGGGAATGGACAGCCATTGTTTCAAGTCAGGACCCTTTTCCAGTCTGAAGAAGGATCCTGACCTGAAATGTTGCCTGTGTAGGAAGGAACTGCAGATGCTGGTTTACACCAAAGATAGACACAAAATGTTGGAGTAACTCATGGGTCAGGCAGCATCTCTGGAGAAAAGGAATAGGTGATGTTTCAGGTCAAGACCCTTCCTCAGACTGTGAGTCAGGGGAGAGGGGAGCGCGAGGTATTAAAAGATACATGGATGGTGAAGGTAAGGTGGAGCCCACAATAGTGCATTGTTGGCTGTGGAAATGGTAATAATGACGGGACATGAACAATGATACTAGCAAGAAAGCTAGGGTGGGGGAGGGATGGAGAGAGAGTGAATGCAAGGGCTATTTGAAATAAGTGAAATCAATATCCATACCACTGGGTTGTAAGCGGCCCAAGCTATGAGGTGCTGTTCCTCCATTTTGCTTGTGGCCTCTCTGACAGTGGCTTGTTGCCTGTTTCTCCCCTCCCCCAACGTTGCCCAACCCATTGAGTTCCACAGCACCCCACATTGAGTTCCACTTGAGTTTTGCTCAAGATTCGAGCGGATCTGCAGTTTCTTGCATCTCCAAAGCAGAGGAGTTGTTTTTAAAGAGTAAAATGAGAGGCTTATCCCTGTTTTAAGCCACATGAGTTTCGCTTTGATGAGCAATCATGATAAAAAGCCACCTCGTGTATTTCGAGCTGAGAAACAAAGTGTGGAAGAATTCTCATTTATTATTAATTTATTAATCACGATGTTACTTATCTTTGGAGGAAGTGAACACATCTGTTAACTCTATAACACGGTTCAAATTCTCAACAGATCACAAGGACATCCGATATTTAGAAAGATTAGACTTTTTCTCATTATTTGATGAATTGCAACAGGGTCCTAACACACCCAACCTCTCCACCAAGATCATTATTTAATGCTAAGTTTATTGAGGGGTGTTGACAGAAGTCTGGAAACAGATCATTTGTCAGCTCCCTACACCGCAGAGTAGTCTTTGGACCCTTGGATTTTGGTGCTAACTGAAATTTTAATGGTTAAAGGAAAATAAAAGTTGAAATATGTGCCACTTATTCACAATAAAATATAAAAATCTCTTCTCAAGCTTTCAGACACATTTTACATTGTGACAGAAAGAATGAGCAATGTTTTTTTCAACGTGCTTTGGAGAGAAATGATATACTGTACATTGAGAAAAGAGTCAAGAGCTTTATTAAATGTAGATCTTCCATGATATTTTGTAAACTGATGCTTGCCCAAGTTTCGACTACTACCACTCATCGCTGCTGAATCAGCTCAGTCGGAAACAGCGAAGATATTTGAAGATAGACACAAAATGCTCGAATGACTCAATGGGTCAGGTGGCATCTCCGGAGAGAAGTAGGTGGTGATTCAGGTCGAGACCCTTCATCAAACCTCATCCAAACATTTGGGGCTTCCATTATGTTAACACTCATCCATGATAGTTCCATTGGCGGTCCAGAGAGACCTAGAGTCATAGAACCATGCATCATGGAAACAAGCCCTTCAGCCCAACTTGTCTATGCCAACCAATTTGCCCACCTGAGTTTGTCCCATTTGCTTGCATTTAATCCCTATCGCTCTAAACCTGTTCTATCAATGTACTTAGACGCAAAATGCTGGAGTAACTCAGCGGATCAGGTAACATCTCTGGAGAAAAGGAACAGGTGACGTTTCGGGTCGAGAACCTTCTTCAGACTCTTCGGCTGTGGCGGCAAGTCCGAGGTGAACCGTGGGCCAAGAACCAGAGAGCAGGAGGAATCACAGAGGTAAGTCTAAGGATTTTAAGGACTTGTGATTTAAAATGCTTATCAAAAACTTGTGGTTCTTTGAACTATAATATCACAAAATCGTTTTTTTAATAGTGTCATTGTTGACCCTACACACCCTGACAAATACCATTTAAAAAATGCACGCTCAATGAATAACCAAGAAATCATCTTTTAGTGGTAATATGATCACCAGTATTAATGAAACCTAATGCCTTGAATCTTGATAAACAATGTTTGCATCTGAGCAGATGTCACAGTGTGACAGCCTCGGTGGTATTTGATTTCATGTTGCTTGGCCATTGGAGCTAATCATATGAGAACAGCAGAGATGCAACGTGGCTCACCGGTTCTTGAACCAGATCCTCTTTTCACTCTCGAAACCTCTGAGGTTCGGGTGTGTCTGTCAATTCACCTGCGAGAGTTCTGCAAAAGCAAAGACTTGAATTGTTCTCTGCCGTCACAGGGAAGAGAATGAAACAATTTATTTTTACTCAGTGGTTGCACATAATATGTTGCAGCCACCACCTTTTCTAAGGTAGCATGCGACACAGTAAAAGGGAGATAAGACAAAGGTTAGAATTAAAATTAAAATATAAACTTTCTAAAAATGCACAAGAATCCGGATCAGCAGAGGGCGAAGAATAATAGGCTAGTGTTTGAGACTCAGCGGGTCACGCAGTATTTCTGGAGAAAAGGAATATTTGATGTTTCGGATTGAGACCCTTCCCGATTCCTTTTATCCGGAGATGCTGCCTGACCCACTGAGTTACTCCAGAATGTTGTATCTATCTTTGGTGTAAACCAGCATCTGCAGTTCCTTCCGACACATAGGCTAGTGTTTTACACTCAGCAATAATGCACTGTGCTGAGATCATGCCGCGTGCGATTATGGAGTCACAAGGATCCACAGATGCTGGAAGCTGGAGCAAAACACAAATGATAATAGACAATAGACGATAGGTGCAGGAGTAGGCCATTCGGCCCTTCGAGTCAGCACCGCAATTCAATGTGATCATGGCTGATCATCCCCATCAAATCATCCCTCCAAATTATTTTGCTGTAGTTTAGTGTAGTCTAGTTTAAAGATACATCAAGTCAGGCCCTTCAGCCCACCATGTCTACGCTGACCATCGATCACCCACTCACACTATTTCTATGTTATTCCACTTTCTAATCCACTCCCTACACACTAGGGGCAATTTACAGTGGCCAATTCACCTACAACTTGCACGTCTTTGGGATGTGGGAGGAAACTGGAGTACCAAGAGTAAACCCATGCCGTGACAGGGAGAATGGGCAACCTCCATACTGACAGCACCTGAGGTCAGGATCGAACCCAGGTCTCTGGCGCCGTGAGGCAGTAGCTCTACCTGCTGTGCCATTAAGCCGCCCTATTGCTTGGACACCTTTTCTTCTTTCTTGTCTGCCCAAGAATATTTCCTAAAGAGACCGGACAAATCCAAATTCTTCTTGCTGCTATCACTCTACAAATTAAACAGTGTATCTCCTTTCAGTTCTCAGGCATGATCCTAGACTTCAGCTCACTTGTCACTTTATTTCTCTGTTCCGTGTCCACTCCAACAGGGAAGAGTGCATCAGCCCAAATGGATCAGAACACAAGAGCATCAAGGAATGACACATAAAAAGACACAGAGTGCTAGAATATCTCTGGATGGGCGGCACGGAGTCGCAGCAATAGAATTGTTGCCTCACAGAGCCAGAGACCCGGCTTTGATCCTGACCCCGGGTGCTGTCTGTACAGAGTTTGTACGTTCTCCCTGTGACCTGCGTGGGTTTTCACCGGGTGCTCTGGTTTCCTCCCACACTCCAAAGACGTATAGGTTTGCAAGTTAATTGGCTTCTGTAAATCGTCCTCAGTGTGTAGGATAGAATAGTGTTAAGTTGGTTGTTGGTTGTAGACTCAGTTGGCCGGAGGGCCTGTTTCCACGCTGCATCTCCAAACTAAACTAAACTAAACTCAGCGTGGGATGTAATTGTATCCTATACAATATTCTGTTAACAACCATTGCTGTTTTAGAGTTGTGCCACTCTGAGAACTATAACACATGAGTTACTAGTCTCTGTGTTTTGGTAACATTTCTTTGTGTGGAAAGTTGCAGTCTCTGCAGAGAAACCCATAGGAAGAAATGTTGACCAGTGCTGTAGCTTTTTTAATTAAAAAAAATAAAGAACCTTGCGACTATCTTAGCGACAAAGAAACTTGAGACAATAAAGGGAGGATATTCTGAAGGACCTGTGCACATTATAACTGATGTAAGGTCACTGGTTGGAAATGTTTATTCTGCTTCCTTTTTCATAGATAATGTCTGACAGGCCAACTATTCAGAACACTTCCTGATATCAATCTTCAGATAAAACTGCATTTTAATTCTTGCACTGATCTCTGGAATTTAATGAAATTACATTTTTTTTAAAGCTGGACTAATATTGTTAATTTACAACCAGGCAAAGCACGAACATATCAATATATTTTGATTTCTAAAGCAGGAACTATGGAGACATATGAAGTGTTAAACCTAACATGTTTGCCTCTGAGCTGACAATACTGTTATAGATGATAACCCAGTCATTCAATTGAGATGTCATTTCTCATTTAATTTTAATAGTACATCCAATTGTAGTTGAGTTCGGCTAAAGATAAAGATTAATAAACTAAATTTGCAATTTTGCAATTATAAGATCAATATAAGCTAATACGATTGCAGAATGTGTTGCTTTATTTATTTTCTTCAACAGACATTGACTTTTCTGAAATTAAAGTAGAAAATGCTCAACAGATCTGAAGGAGAAAATCTGTTTAAAATTGTAGTGTAACCATGATTATTGTCAGGCAAGTGTATTAAATATTATACAAACAAGTTTCCTAGACGGAGTTAAGATACAAATCAACCATAATCTGATTCATTGACCGATGCATATCCTTATGGTCATCTGAATGGTGAACATCAATATATTATTCTATTTTCGCAGTTGTTGAGTTTGTTTGTCCTTTGCCATGGTTACTTTGAATATGTTTTTGAAACTTTCATAATTGTAACCATCAACATTTTAACTAATAGCAGTTTTGCGCAATTTACATTGAAAACTTTGGAACGAATCTCGCAAGCAAGGCTGCTTATCGTACAATTTGAAGGCAAGGCAACAACATTGCTGTGACTGATCTCATGCCATTACTTTTACTCGCCGAGATCAATGGTGGCATTGGTCGGAGATACTGTAAGTGATAGGCTGCTATGCTCTACAAGGTCTGTTGGCCTTGTGGACTAATGCATGAGATCATTGCCAATGCAACATTCCTCATGATCTTGCACTTTAATCCCATCCACCGACAGAAAGACAGATGGGGTGATTTTCCTCAGGTGCTGTGTACAGGGCGATTGTACATAAAAGTAGGGCCATTTCTTCTACACTGTGTTTGTGAAATTGGAATTACTTAACATGCCTATAGTTTGAAGCAAAAGTAAACTTCTTGCATTTGTTCACAAACGCATGACTTAAATAGATTCTAATTCACCTTCAAGAAAAACAGGTGAATATTCAGCAGGCAACGCATTTGTTTATATTTCAGGAATAAATGCATACATTAGTTTTACTCAGTATGAAAATGCCTCTCGCTCGTATGACTCACCCTAAACCCCTCCATCAAAAATATCCAAAGTTACGTATAGCACCAGAATTTGATGGTAAATTGATAGTGAATTTAAAGCACTCTTTTTAATGCACACCCACTCCTGACAGCATCAAGATACACCGTGGATTGCAAATTGCTCAACAACTCTGCAGTTTTAAAGTAAATGGGATTTCATTTTCAACCTTCTGATGAGATCTTTCTTTCTTTGTTTTTCTGTGTTTTTATTGATTTGATTCTAAATTGCTCTAGTGCAATGGACTCCGCGTATCTACAGTATTTCAATACACAGCCCCTCGGAGACTGAAACAGGAACTACTGAACACATCTTATGCATGGACTCCTTAAGGACAAATAACAACTTGCATTACTCAAAGCAGAGGTAGATGAGAGAGGACCTTATAAAGTTATATATAGGTGAGGAGTAAAAGGTTTAGAGGAGATCTGACGAAGAATTGTTACATCCAAACTATATTTGAAGCTTGGAACACACTGTCGGAGAAAATGATGGAGGCAGGTACTCTCGCTTTAGTAGATGTAAGAAGCATCTCAATGAGCATTTAAATTGCCAAGACTTTGTAGCCTATGGACTGGTAAAAGGGACTAAAAGGCAGCATAAACATGTTGGGCTGATGGGTCTGTTTCTGTGTTGTATAATTCATACTGTAACTTTAAGCACAAGTGTCAGGCAATTAAACTCTCTCATAAAGACTCAAAATATCAGATGAACTCCAAGAATATTCAATTAAATTCCATCTCACAACACAAACAAGCATCAAGCCATGAACAAGATATTTCACTGCCACGGGGGTTAATGCAACCTTGTTTCACCTCCTCGTGTTTCTGTTATTTTGCCATTTATGGGTTCAGATGGAAAGACCGATAGATAAGATTATTACTAATCCTCGTCCTTGACTAAGGTAGTAGAACAATCATTGATTAGGAGAGCCGAGCTGAACCAAAGCAATTTCACAGGCATTCAAAATCAAAAGTGGCAACGATAATGATGCTTGGAATAATCACATCAACATATCGGAAAATCAAGAGGAATTATTACTTGCTTCGGCTTTGATGAGCAGCCAGGCTAATAGGCTATTAAACAACAGAAAACCCAATTATGCTTCATAATGAAACGGAGTAGAGTTGGAAATTTTATGGAGGATTTCCCTCATTTCATGGAGCACATCTGAATTAATGAAAGAAGTGAAAGATGACTGAAGTAAGGTCTTTTGTTTTGGAAGACCACAATTTTTCATTTCAAATTGAGGTCAATAAGGGAATATTATAAATCAGAGGGTAATACAACAAAGTGGACAAGGTGCCTGCACCAAAAAAAACGAGCTGTTCTTTGTTTGAAAAGACATAAAACTCAGGAATTTCCATATGGAGCAATAACAACGGGACATTAATTAATTTGTTGCAAGGAAGATAACCATCTTGTTCATTAATCATTTAGTAACCCTTGTATGTCATGGTTTATGGTTATGACATATTGGTTTCTCCAGAAGCTGTAAAACATTGTATTTGGTCTTCATAAACTAAATGAAGCAAAGTCGCGTCAAGGACAATACAACAATTTATCCATGCATTGACAAACAAAGAGTTATTGTTTGTGCATTGCATCATGATGAGGTTAGCACTGAACTGCCCTCTTCAGTGTCATAGTAACTTACCTACTACCATAGAGGTGAGAAACTCTATGACCAAAATATACAGAGGTGATCTCTGATAGAGGGAATGCATGGAGGGACATTCCGACACAACTTTCTTTAAAACCAAAGACTGACTTCTGAAGTGTCCCATTTGTTGCCGTTTCTTTCTCTATTGCTGAGAAGACGTGAAGCTCACCGTTTGACCTGTTTTTACAAAATGTTAAATGGTCAGCTAGACATAGATCACAAGACCCACACCAACCCCAAACCAATTAGGAGCAGACGAGGGCATTCGATCCAATTTGTGATCCCAGCTACAAAGACAGATGTGTACAGCAATTAGTTCTTCCCCCGCACAATTAAAGCATGGAATAATCTCCACCCAACTATAGTTACCCAACCAGATGCAACTAAATTTAAAGTAGCACTTTCTTCCCAATAACCCTTTCTGGCTTAATCCCTCCCTTCACCACCTCCAGTTTAAATTCCAGTTGGAATATTTTGGAGGACCAAGTAACCAAGAACCAAGAACCAAGAACCAAGAAGATAGCTGTATTATTTTGTGAAATGCAGAGGCTTTTAGAATTATATCTTGTCAGCCTTATCTAGCCTATAATTTATCTCCAGCAGTATAATTCCAGGCATATTTTCTTTTCATCTGCAATGTGGAAAAAAAAATCAAGGTTAAAATCACGCTGTAGAAGATGTAAGAACACTATTTTACAGAAGCATTGCTTCCAGTATTTGGAAATTAAATAAAAAATCCTCCAAGTTTGTCAGTGTAAAGGTAGAAAAGATTGTGGAAGATTGATAATCTCATCTGTCATTTGTCTTGGTCAATAACAAGTTGTGATGGTGTTTCTTTGCTTTGTAAAAAAAATCAAAGTTATTATCTGTAGAAAATATAAAATTATTTTACAAAAGGGTTGGACTCAGGTGAGCATTACCACCTTGCGGTCCTTCAGAAAAACTCCGGGAATGTGCTATTATATGTGCCTAGAAATATAACTGGCAAGTAAGACTAAGTTGGTCGTAAAGTATTAATACTCCGTTTTATTCTGATCCCAAATTTGGAACTGAAAATTGGACGTTTTAATGAACCAATCCAGAACACAGTTAAGGCTATTGACCACAGAGAGTTACAGAGTCTTGGAGCCATACAGCACAGAAACAGGCCCCTGAGCCAACCAAGATAGCCTCTCTAAGGCTCTCAGTTCCATTTGCCTGTGTTTGGCCCATATCCCTCTAAACCTTTCCTATCCATATACCTGCACAAGTGTCTTTTAAATGCTGTTATAGTGTTGTCAAAGCTCGGGGCGGCATGGTGGTGCAGCGGTAGAGTTCCTGCCTTACAGTGGCAGAAATCTGGTTTGATTCACTGTTTATACATAGTTTGACATTTTCCCTGTGACCACGTGGGTTTCATTTTCAAACTCATAATGAGATCTTTATTTTTTTGTTTTTCTGTCTTTCATTGATTTGGCACTAATTTGTTCCTGTGCAATGATTCCACATTATCTATTTCAATACACAGCTCCCCGAGACTGAAACAGGAACAACTGGGCACATGTTCAGTTCAGCAAAGATATACAGGTTTGCAGGTTAATTGGGTTCTATAACTATATGGGGGAATGGGGTGGTCGGGGCGGACCCGTTGGGCCGAAGGGCCTGTTTCCATGCTGTGTCTCTAAAGAACCTGCCTCAGCTGCCTCCTCCGACATCTTATTCGATACACTCACCATCCTTCGAGTGAAAAAGTTGCCCCTCAGATTCCTACTAAATCTCTCCAATCTTACCTTAAACCTATGTTCTCTGGTTTGTCATCCATCTACCCTCAGTAAAAGATTCTGTGCATGGACCAGGAACTAGCAAAGAATTTCCATGGATGGAAGAGTTGGTTTGGACTGATGGGTTGTTCTCCAGTTTCACATTCGGTTTAGTTTATTGTCACGTGTACCAGGGTACAGTGAAAAGCTTTTTGTTGCATGCTAACCAGTCAGCAGAAAGCCAATACATGGTTACAATCAATCCATGTGCAGTATAGATACATAATAAAGGAATAACGTTTAGTGCAAAGGAAAGCCAGCAAAGTCCAGTCAAGGATAGTCCGAGGGACATCAAAGAGGTAGATAGCATTGAATCAACAGGTTTGAGATACTGTGAAAGACCCTTGCCGACCAACCTATGAAGGATTGAGATAGCACTCACCAGTCAAAGGAGCCTTATTACCTAAGTAAAGCCTCTTGTGGGTTAATCTTAAGCATCGCCCAGCAGGCTATAAAAATAAATCCGTAAGATACTTCTCTTTTTGCCTTGACTAATATTAAGCATCTTCAACATCGTTAAAACCCTAGTAATTTATCTCTGGCTGTATTTGGGAATTCTCTGTGCGTAGATTGGCAACTGTGTTATCCACCATTAGAACAACACTTCAAAAGTAATTCCTTGCTTTAATATACTCATCCAGGTCCTGTAGTCCTGAAGTGCTACCATTATGTTGAATGCTAAGCTGTCTTTCTATCTTAATCTGTTCGACAGAAACCTGAAAAACATCATTTGTAGGAAGGAACTGCAAGTGCTGGTTTACCCGGCTGAAGATATGTCTCGACCTGAAACATCACCTATTCCTTTTCTCCAGAAATGTTTAGAGACCAGGTACTTCGGCACACCGAGACCATACTGACTATCGATCCCCGTACACTAGCACTACCCTACAAACTAGGGACAATTTTACCAAAGCCAACAACCCTGTACATCTTTGGTGTGTGGAAGGAAATCGGGGCATGCAGAGAAACCCCACGTAGTCACAGGGAGAAAGTACAAACACCTTACATACAGTACCCATAGTCAGGATCGAACCCAGGACTCTAGTGCTCTAAGGAAGCAACTCTGCTGCTGCACCACCGTGCGGCCCCTCACCACAGATGATACACAACTATAAAAACTATATATCAACAACTCAGAGACCTATTGATCAAGAGCTGAAACTCTTCAATGCCAATATTACTGTGGCACATTAGATTAGATTAGTTTATTGTAATATACGCCAAGGTGTAATGAAATTATTTAATTGCAGGGTGCAATGAAATGCATTATACCTGCAGTGCAATGTATTAATAGCAGAAATAACTCCCTGTGCAACTTAACCATTGTATATATTTAGAATTTAATTTTGTTTTTCCAGGTTTCTATTTAGCAAGCCCAAATTAATTTTATATTAATGACTTTAAGTGCAATTGTATTCACAACACTGTATGTAGTTAGTTCTCCACATGTTCAGCCACATATCTACTTCATTCTAAGTTGCGAACAAAAAAAGGAATAGGTGACGTTTCTGGTGGAGACCCTTCTTCTGACTTGTCCGAAGAAGGGTCTCAACCCTAAACATCACTGATTCCTCTCCAGAGATGCTGCCTGTCCCGCTGAGTTACTCCTGCATTTTGTGTCTATCTTGGGTGTAAACTAGCATCTGCAGTTCCCTCCTACACTTGAGTTCAAGTCCTACCATAGCATCTGGGGAATTCAGTTGATTAAAAAAATATGATGAGGAAATATGATATTGGTAATGACGAATATTGAAACTATTGGATTATTGTAAAAACTCATCGTCCATTGTTCTCCTTCTGAGAAGGAAATCTTGCCCACTCTGGTCTACATGTGACTCCAGACCCACCAACATGCTTTGACTTTCAGCAAACCATTCACTTCAAAGGCAATCAATCCTGATTTCAGTTCCCACTGTCCGTTGAACGTCATTAAAGAGCAATGTTCCTCAATCAATTAACTCTTTCTGTACACGTCACAGTCGTTGAGTCATAGAGTAATACAGTGTGGAAAGAATGGGTGACATTTCGGGTCGAGACCCTTCTTCAGACTTGAACTCATGTGCGTATAGATTATTAGTCTGAGTTATATTAGGTGAGGAAGAGCCGATCCTGGACTGACTGGACTCTGGTCCTGTACACGGGGAGGAAATGGAGGAGGACTGGCCAAATTTTTGTGCCTTCCACCACAGTGATGAATGCTGTGGTGGATGTTTGTGTTACAGTTTTATTGTGTGTTCTTTATTATTGTACTGCTGCTGACAACCCAAATTTCCACTAACCCTGGTTGTGTGGCAATAACTTATATCTATCTATCTATCTATCTATCTATCTATCTATCTATCTATCTATCTATCTAGTCCAGTCCTATAGATGACACATCCAGTAATGTACCTTCCATCTGATCATACCCCATTCAGCAACGTGTTAAAGACCATCAGCTTTCTCATTCCAGAACCCTGGAATTCTCTCCCTAGATCCTCTGCCTTGCATAGAGGTCTCTGAAAAACCTTTGTGGTACATTTCATCTGTCTCTGCTCTATTCACCCCATTGAACAGCCATCAGAGCCGACTAGTACTATTTAAGCCAGTGCTTTACCGCAGCACTGTTTAGTTTTAGCTTGGTAGTGAATGATCATTCTTCTTTGCTGAAGCCTGTGTAGGTTCTTATTTGCTTTCTGTAGTTAGCATTCCTTCATATGTCAAGGCTGTGACTCATACAGGTGACTAACAAAATGCAAAATCAATTAACCATGCTTGTGTCTGAGCGTGTGATCCTTCTGTGGATCGTTCCTGCTTATTAACTGAATGCCACATTGAATGAAACTATTCCCCGCAGAGCACCTCAATCAATTAACTCATTCTGTACACATCGTAGTCATAGAGTGATACAGTGTGGAAACAGGCGCTTCGGCCCAACTTGCCCACACCGGCCAACATGTCCCAGCTACACTGCAGATGCTCATTTATGCCGAGTACAGACACAAAGCGCCAGTGCAATTCAGCGGGTCAGGCAGCAATTCCGGAGAAAAGGAATACATGACAAATGTCACCTATTGCTTTTCTCCAGAGACACTGCCTGACCCGCTGAGTTGCTTTAGTGTTTTGTGTCCATATAGTATCTATCTACTCAATGTGCTTAATCTCAGGAGAAACATATGAACAAAACAAAGCTGATGCCTTCATCATTTGCTGTGAAGATTTAAGGAGAAAATGCATTTCAGATATAGTACTTCGCAGCGCATTTTGTCGTGATTTTTCCAAACAATGAAAGCCAGTTACTTCCCCATTGGCCTTAGAAACATATAAATATAGAAACATAGAAAATAGGTGGAGGAGTAGGCCATTCGGCCCTTCGAGCCAGCAGCGCTATTCAATATGATCATGGCTGATCATCCAGAATCAGTACCCCGTTCCTGCTTTCTCCCCATATCCCTTGATTCCATTACAGGTATTGTAACCCCTGGTTCTGGACTCCCCCAACATCGGGAACATATCGGGAAGCTAAGAATTCTCTTTTCCAGCAGCTTCCAATTTTTCTGCCTGCACCATCAGAGATTAGCCTCTGATTGACCTTAGGATATTCTTATTTATTGCAATTAGTGCATGTCTCCATAAAGAAGCAATGTAGGCTACACACAACTGAATGTCATAGTATGGCTGCTTCCCCCATCAAGGGAGTTATTTCATCTGGCCTAACATTGTGTACTTATAATAATAAGTGTAAATACGTCAATGTGAATGTATTATAAAACATAACAGAGTCAAGAGTCAAGTGTATTTAATTGTCATGATTACTGAAATGGACATGAACTTCTTACTTGCAGCAGCATAACAGGTCTGAAACACAAAACGCATAGATGATATATAAGAAACAAAAATAATGCATAAATTAGCAACTCCTATATAAGTGCCAGAAAAAGATCAACGTCAGTACAACCATAGTCCATATTTCATATGTTGGTGCTGTGTAGTGTTCAAGAGCCTGATGGTAGTTGGGAAAAAGATATTCTTGAAACTTGTGGTCACAGTTTTTGAACTCCTGTACCTTCTTTCCGATGGTGTGGGTGGTGTTTTTCTTTGATGGTGCTGGCTGCCTTTGAAAGCTTCCTTTAGATCCCTTCTATGGTAGGGATGTCTGTACCTGTGATGGCCCAAGCATTGTTCACCAATATTTGCAAATGTCTTTGTTGCTGTACACGTAATGTTGCCTATTAATGTTTTTATGTTGATCAATGCTAAGAGGGATTGATTGCTTATAATGAGGAAAGTAGCACATTATGGCCTGGTCAATAACTTCATCTCATTCCCCCCTCCTGTTCCCCCATCCCCTTCTCCCCTTCCTCCACCCCAGCTGTTTTACCTGTTCCACAGTTCTCCACATTCTTTCTCTTCAGATCACATCTTCCCTAGCCAAAAGTGGACCTCCAAGGCAACGCCCTGACTGAGGTCATTTGTGAGTGGTCCTGGTCTTTTCTCACCTCCAACCTCCCCACCACCTACTTTCAATCTGAAGAAGAGTCCCAACCTAAAACGTCGCCATCCTTTTATCTTCTGGGATTCTGCCTGATCTGCTGAGTTATAACACTTTGTGTTATAGAGTCATAGAATCATATAGTGTGGAAACAGGCCCTTCTGCTCAACGAGCCCACATTGGCCAACATGTCCCAGCTACATTAGTCCCACCTGCCTTTGGTCTATATCCCGCCAAACTTGTCCTATCCATGTAACCGTGTAACTGTTTCTTAAACGCTTGGATAGTCCCTGCCTTAACTACCTTCTCTGGCAGTTGTCTGCAGTTGCTAACTAATTTATTATTTTTGTTTAAGGTCATAAGGAATAGGAGTAGAATTAGGCCATTCGGCCCATCAAGTCTACTCCGCCATTCAATCAGTGGCTGATCTATCTCTCCCTCCTAACCCCATATATATTTATGAAATGTCATCAATGCGTTCTTGGGTTTCATTTGTCTTTCTTTGATATAAACCAGTGTCCGCAGTTCTTTGTTTCTACATAATATTCTGCTCTGCAAGTTAAACTTTGCGTAGTGGACCGTGCTTTGCAGTTTTGAATCTCTTTATTTTATCTTCCTCGCGTAATCTGCAGATAAGTTTGTTATCGATTAGAATAGTTCACTTGATATTCCCATGCAGTTCATTTTTAGTCAATGCTACCCTGTTCAGCCCTTTTCCTTGCTTTCTAAACGCTGGTTTCTAATTTGGTCAGAAGTTATGTGTCTGGAGAAAATAAATTACATTAGCTAAATAAATGCTGAAACATGTTGAACATGAATGAACAGGAAGTGGAGTAATGGTGAACAAACATTTGATTGCTACCCTCTAGATTAATGATTACGTAGCCTTTGGTCACACACTCAGAAAAAAAATGCAATGTGATAGCTAGCCTTGTGAGTGAACCAGCCTCACAACTACCACAAGTTGAAAACGTCAAAACCAAACTATAGGCAACACTATTACCCAATTACACACAGTGAAGTTACTATCAGGTTCAAAGTGGACCTTGCAGTAATGATCCTCCTCCTTAGTCCTGATTATATACTTCTCCTGGAGTGCTTGGATTCTAATTTAGTGTGGCACAGTGGCACAAAGTGTGGCACATGTGCAATGGTAGAGTTGTTGCTTTACAACGCCAGAAATCCCAGTTCGATCCTGACCCCGGGCGCTGTCTGTACGGAGTTTTACGTTCTTCCCTGTGACCGTGTTGGTTTTCTCCGGGTGCTCTGGTTTCCTCCCACATTCCAAAGACATGCAGGTTTCTAGGTTAATTGGCTTCTGTAAATTATCCCTAGTATGTAGGATAGAACTGGTGTATAGATGATTGTTGGTCCATGTGGACTTGGTGGACCAAAATGCCTGTTTCCACCCTGTATCTCCAAAAACTATATGATGATTAGACCAAAAGATGCATTTAACCTTGGGCTGATAACTTTCCAGAACATTTTCAGGGGTTATGGGGAGAAGGCAGGAGAATGGTGTTAAGAGGGGACGATAGATCAGCCATGATTGAATGGCACAGTAGACGTGATGGTCCGAATGTCCTAATTCTTCTCCTATCATTACGAACATAGAACTTAACAAAGGAGCCAGTGGAGATCATTCTGTCCCTCAAGCCTATCATACTATTTGCTACCATCATGGCTGATATTCCCCAGGCCTCAAACTTGTTTAGTGTCAGTTTCCCACAGTCCTGAATTCACAATCTTTGAAAATATATATGCACCTACTCTGTGAATGCCTCCAACAATCTAGCCTCCACAATTCTCTGGAATAGAGAATTGCAACGATTCACCACCTGCCAATGATAATATTCAAAGCCTACAAATTCCACAGCACCTGTATTAATTCGGTGGCTAAAGCACAGTTTTATCAAGAGCTCGCATGGTAGAAAAGTCCATTCGCACTTCTCAGATTACTAATGCACTTTCCAACGTAGGCTCACCACGGGTGAAGTTAAGCAGGCAAGTCACATCTTCTTCATTTGTCTCAGACTGGGAATCACAAGGAACAAGGATTTGTGGCATCATTCAGAGAGGGATAGGCAACCATTAGGTCGGGGAGTTTAGTTTAGTTTTAGTTTAGAGATACAGCGCGGAAACAGGCCCTTCGGCCCACCGCATCCATGGCCTGGAACCTCCTTGGAAACAATCAAAGCTGGCAATCAATGCACGTTTCTGCAAAAGTGTCACACACTGTCCATGAGCCATGTTTGTGTCACAGAAGTACAGCCAGGCTTCATTGAATGTCATTGTCCACCACTGGGCACCTCTCTGCATTCATCCTTCAGATGCACAAACCACCTGAAAGTGATATGATGGTTATTTGATTGTTTCTGCAAGTTCTCGGTTTTCGTGAAGAGTTATTTTTCATAGGCGACCGATCATGTAGTGCACATGATCATTGCACCTCCTGTTGGATTTTTCATTGTGCGTCCAATAACAGTAAAGGTAAAAACAAAACTATGGATATAAGATAATAAAAATAAATTGGTGCTGTTTATACCAAGATTAGATTAGATTAGATTAGATCCTTTATTTGTCAAATGTCGTTGCCTGCAGTCATACATATAATAATAAACAACAAAACACACAATAAACACAAATTAACATCCACCACAGTGAGTTCACCAGGCACCTCCTCACTGTGATGGAGGCAAAAGTCTTACAGTTACTGTCTCTTCCCTCCTCATTCTCCCTCTGCGCTGAGGCGATATGTTGTTACAAAAGTAGAAACAAAATGCTGGAGTAACTCAGCTGGTCAGGCAGCATTCCTGGAGAACATGGATAGGTGAATTTTATGGGTCTGAAGAAAAAAGTCCTGACCCGAAACCTCACATATCCGTGTTCTCCAGGGATGCTGCCTGATCCGCTGAGTTACGCCAGCATTTTGAGTCCTTCCATGAATGAACGATCCTGTCTCAGCAACAGAATAGTACATACTGCCTCTTGCACTAACATAGACATAGAAACATAGAAATATACAATAGGTGCAGGAATAGGCCATTCGGCCCTTCGAGCCAGCAACGGCATTCAATATGATCATGGCCGATCATCCAAAATTAGTACCACGTTCCTGCTTTTTCCCCATATCCTTTGAGCCCTAAGAGCTAAATCTAACTCTCTCTTGAAAACATCCAGTGAATTGGTCTCCACTGCCTTCTGTGACATGTTTTCTGTTTGTGTATTACACTTACATCTTGTTTTTGTTACAGTTTGTTTGTTTCTTTGTCTTCATGTCATGTAGAATGTATGAGTGATGTATGTATAAGTTACCTATGATTTATGTTTTTGTGTGTTTGTCTGAGTCTATATGCCAGTGATATAGCTACAAGCAAGATTTCAATAGTAGGGTACTTCACCTTACTTGAGCATATGACATTAAAATCGGATTGGCTTGACTTGAGATAGAGACTGGAAGTTAAAGCGCATTTCACTTTCCATATATATGTTGCTGCGTTATCCCGACAGGGACATTACTGGTGTAAGTCTAGCTATTCCCTTTAGGAGACTTTACATAATTCTGTTCCTGAGGGATGTTACAAGCATATGAACATATGAATGAGGAGCAAAAGTGGGACATTCATCCCTTGAGCTTGCTCCACCATTTAATGAGATTATGGCTGGTCTAATGCTCATATGAACTCTGCATTCCTGTCTCCCAATGACAACCTGCACTCAAAAGGACACAAAATGCCGGTGTAACTCAGGCTGCATCCGTGGAGAACATGGATGGGTGACATTTTGGGTGAGGACCCATCACCTTTTCAAATCAATTATCTCCCTGCCTGACAAACAGAGATAGCAGTGACAAAAAATAAACTGAATTTAATTCTTGAGGAACATTGAAAGACTTTGCATCATTTTGTGGAAGTGAATTACAAATACTAATGACCTCTAAGAGAAAAAAAACGGTCTCATATCTGCCCTTATTTGGGCCCTTATTTTTAAATGGAGCCCCTGATGCTAGATTTGCCCACATTGCAGAAATATATTTTCCTTTTCCACTTTGAGAGAAGCCCTCGTGATCTTAAATGTTTCATTCTATCTGTTTTGAACTTTTTTTTAATTCCAGTGGATAAAACCCCCACCTGCCCTGTCATCCATCACCAGGTGACCTGGCCATTTAAGATATCAGTCAGGTAGACCACAAGAATAGGTAAGGTTTCTCTCAGCCACTTTACAAATCCAAATACTTCAGGTGGCCACCATTAAACTTCAATATTCTTGTTTCTCAATATCTTGTTGTTTTAAGTTGGTTTTCATACTCTGCTTCACAAACAAGTTATTATACAATTTGCAGGAACAATCTGACCACCTTGAGTGTTCATTTTTTTTCTCTCTCAAAGATCGCCTTTTAGTCAATATCATACGGTGATGCCATTTATCCATTCCACATTCAATCAATGGATAACTTACAAAATTCTTAAGGGGTTGGACAGGCTAGATGCAGGAAGATTGCTCCCGATGTTGGGGAAGTCCAGGACAAGGGGTCACAGCTTAAGGATAAGGGGGAAATCCTTTAAAACCGAGATGAGAAGAACTTTTTTCACACAGAGAGTGGTGAATCTCTGGAACTCCCTGCCACAGAGGGTAGTCGAGGCCAGTTCATTGGCTATATTTAAGAGGGAGTTAGATGTGGCCCTTGTGGCTAAGGGGATCAGAGGGTATGGAGAGAAGGCAGGTACGGGATACTGAGTTGGATGATCAGCCATGATCATATTGAATGGTGGTGCAGGCTCGAAGGGCCGAATGGCCTACTCCTGCACCTAATTTCTATGTTTCTATGTTTCTAATCAATCAGTCAGTAAGTAACATATCAGAATCCACAGAGAACGGTACAGCACAAGAAAAGGCCCTTTGGCAAACAATGTCTGTGTCGGACAAGGATAAGCCGCACCCTGGCCATTCCCTCATCTCCCCTCTCCCATCAGGCAAAAGGTATAGGAGCGTTAAAACACACACCTCCAGATTCAGGGATTTTCATCCCAGTTGTTATCAGGCAACTAAACTATCCTACCACAACCAGAGAGCAGAATTGAACTAATATCTACCTCATCGGTGACCCTCGGACTATCCTTGATCGGACTTTGCTGGCTTTACCTTGCACTAAAAGTTGTTCCCTTATCATGTATCTATACACTGTAAATGGCTCGATTGTAATCATGTACTGTCTTTCCGCTGACAGGATAGCACATAACAAAATATTTTCACTGTACCTCGGTACACGTGGCAATAAACTAAACTAAACTAAACATGATACTAAGACCGTCACTTATCACTCCATTCCCAGAATTTCCATACATCTATATCCATATCTTTTATTCATATCCATGTATCTTTTAAATGGCACTGATGTATCTGCTTCAACCACCACCCCGGGCAGCACGTTCTTGACATTCACCACCTTATCTGTATAAAAAAATAAATAAATCTATCTCCAAACAGGAGAGCTGGAGGGGAATCACCTGCAAATTCCTTTGATGTAAAAGTGCATGTAGAAGTTTTGGAAACGTATAGACTGACATGTGCAAACTGAACTGCAAATGAACTGCAAATTGAAATGGACCTGTTTCTTGAGTCAAAAAATTCTAAGTTTGTACGTTTTCTCTGTGACCGCATGGGTTTTCCTTGGGTGCTCCTGTTTCCTCCCACACTCCACAGACATACAGGTTTGTAGGTTAATTGGCTTCAGTAAAAAGATTGCAAATTATTCCTAGTGTGGAGGATGTTGCTAGTGTATCGGGATCAATGCTCAGTGTGAACTTGGTACGCCAAAGGGCCTGTTTCCATGCTGTATCTCAAAGTTAAACTAAATTAAATGTGCTTAATTCTACAATCTGACAACACATAAAATATAGTGCAACTGTGAATGATGTGGTAAAACAAATGTAACACAGTATATGGATGCATTGCAATATAACAATATAGTTCATTGTTCAATTTTACAGTACACCGTTTTAGGCGGCACAATGGCACAGCTCATAGAGCTGCTGTCTCACAGCACCAGCCAACCTGGTTCAATCCTGACCTCGGGTGCTGTCTGTGTGGAATTTACATTCTCCCTGTGATCGCATTAGTTTCCTTCGGGTGCTCCAGTTTCCTCCCATGCCCCAAAGACGTATGGGTTTGTATGTTGATTGGGCTTGGTCAATTGCCACTAGTGTGTTGAGTGTGGATGAGAAAGTGGAATTATGTAGAACTAGTGTGAACGGGTAGAACTAGCGTGATGATTGCCATGGACTCCATGGGCTCAATGGCCTGCTGCAATGGTGTATCTTTCAATTCAATTCATTTCAGCTCACTCAATTAAAACAACTCTCACAATAATATTGTGGTACATTGGTGCAGCTAGTAGAATTCATGTCTCACTGCAGAGATCTGGGCGCATACTGACCCCTATGATATTTGGGCAAAGTTTGCTCATTCTCCCTGTGTGCTTATAATGGGTGCTCCAGTTTTCTTCCATATCCCAAAGACTTACAACTAGGCAGAATATGTGGCCATTGTCAAATGTCCCTAGAATGCGGGCGAATGATACAATCTTGGGATTGGGAGATGATGGAATGTCAGGAGAATAAAATGGGATTCGTGCAAAAGGCAGCACAGTGACGCAGTGGCAGAGTTAATGCGTTACAGCTCCAGAGACCCTCGTTCAATCTGACTACGAGAGCTGTCTGTACAGAGTTAGCACATTCTCACATGCACAAAGGGTTCCGACCTGAAACATCATCCAATCCATGTTCTCCGGAGATATAGCCTGAGCCACAGAGTAAATCCAGCATGTTGTGTCTATCTTATGTATAAAGCAGCACGTGTAGTTATTTGTTATTAAAAAGTATGTGTTTTATTGGCAGTAATTGATGGAGAATTCTGGTGAAACTTCTTCACAGAATAAAAGGATGTATTATCTCTACTGCATCAATCAGAACGGTTTCAGAGAGAAGAGGAACACAGTCACACAGATCCCTGCCCTGTGAAGAATCAATGAGGAGGTGAAGAATAACAACATGCCACCCGCCCTAACCTTCACAGACTTCAAGAAGGTGTTTGACTCGAATGCAAAATGATGAGGATTTTGAAGGCTTGCCGCATCCCTCCTCGTCTCCTGAGAGACATTGAGGATATGCAGTTGGGCACCAGGGCCATGGTTGTCACCCCGGATGGCGATAGCAAAGTGTTCGAGATCCTCGCGGGGGTCTTACAGGGAGACACGCTGGCACCCTTTCTCTTCGTCATTGTTCTTGATTATGGCATGAGGCAGGCGCTAAAGGGACATGAGGACCTCGGCTTCACGATCACCCCAAGGCGTTCGAGAAGAATTGGGCCAATCAACTTGTCAGACCTCGACTTCGCTGATGACATCGTCCTGCTGTCATGCCAGATTAGGGAGGCACAGGGGCTGCTGGGCAGGGTCGAGAAGTAGTGCACGAAAGCGGGCCTCCACCTCAATGCCAAGAAGACAGAGTACATGGCGTTCAACGTTGGTGACCATGAGCCTCTCAAGACCAATGGCGGTGCATCTCTGAAGAAAGTGGAGGACTTCAAGTACCTGGGAGCGAGGATGCAGAGCTCGGAGAATGACATCAATGTCCGGAAAGTGCTCGCATAGAAAGCCCTCAATAACATGGGGAAAATCTGGATGTCTCGGATGTCCAAGGGTCTCAAACTGAGATTCTTCCATGCAACTGTAGAGACCATATTATTGTATGGGTGTAGGGCATGGACTCTCGCTCGAGCACCGTCCAACTCTCTCGATGGTACCTACACCCGAATGCTCAGAAAAGTTCAAAATGTCAGCTGGGGGGACCACATCACCAACGCCCAGCGCTATGGGGAGATTCCACCTCTGACCGTGAAGATCAGGTGGAGAAGGATGAGGCTCGCTGGTCACTGCCATCGCCACCGCCACCCAGAAATGTCCGCAAACAGGGATGTGCTGTGGGAACCCACCCATGGAAGACGTGACCCGGGACGGCCACGCAAGACAATGCTGATGTTGATGGAAGATGCATGTGTGGAGACAAAAGAGGAGCTTGCCTGCTGCATGGAGGACAGAGATGTGTGGTGCATCCGTCACTGTGCCCGTCGGAAAGCAGCATCACTGCATCGCTAATGTATTCAACGATTTAATAATAATAATAATAATAATAATAATAATACTGTAGAAATATCTGTAGCATCTAATAAAATTGGAGATTTTTGTATTAAGGGAATCAGGATGCAATGAAGATCAGAGTGTTGAGAATTTTTCATATTTAGTGTCATATTTCAAGATTATTATTTTTTTCATAAAATTGATGTGGTAGGAAGTATATTCTTCATCCAACTCATATTTTTGTTGGAATATTAGGGAATTAGTTCCAAATTATAGCATGGACAGAGAGAAATACCAACAGAAGTCGGTTTGCTGCTATGGTTTTGACAAGCTTCAGGACTGCAGCTCCAATGAAATTCAGAGAAACATATTTTTGGTTCCAAGACTAGTCCAGTGGTTAATGAAGTTACTGCTCCCAAGCCTACCCAATGCAATGCAATCAAGGAACTTTGAATGGGAATTTTGCAATGCTCTTGAACTTTATGTGCTTTGAAAATAAATATTCATTTTTTATCCTCATGCTTTTTCCAAAAAATAAATGAATGCATAACACCATTGTTATAATCGCCTAAAAAGCATCGTGACGTTGGGAAGGCTGCTCTGGTAGAAAATGTCTGTATGAACCTAATTACAATGGGTGTCACTCCGAGAGGCAGTCGCCTTAAGACTTGTTATTACTTTCTTTTATGCTGCTCAGGTGAACATTAGTGTTGTCAAGGAAGATCATGTTGAGGAATATAAAAGTTATGTGCCAGTGTCATGTTGCTGCACTTTCCCCATTTCCCTTGACTTCTTTCATTTTGCGATGTCCATGTTTGAACGATCACAATGGCTGGGCCTCTGCAGTTCTCCAAGGTAGAGAATTTCAAAGGTTTATCCTCTTGAGTGAAGAAAATTCTCCTCGTCTCTGTCCTAAACAGCCTATCCCATTTCATGAAACGAAACTATGACTTCTAATTCTTGATTCCCCAGCCAGGGGAAATACTTTCCCTGCATCTCTCCAGTTAGGAAGTCATGTTACAACTGTATAAAACTTTAGTGAGGCACAATTGGAGTATGATATATAATTCTGGCTGCCACATGATAAGGAGGATGTGATGACTGATGAAGAAGGTGCAGAAAAGGTTCACTAGGTGGTTGCTTGGATTGTAGTGTATTAGCTAAAAGGAGAGGTTGGACAAACATATATTATTTTCGCTGGAGCATTGGAGGATGAGGATAAAAGGATATAAAGTTATGAGAGGCAAAGCTAGGTGATACACAGAATCTTTTTCCAAGGTGGAAATGTTAAATACCAGAAGGAACAGGTTTGTGAGAGGGGAAAAGTTTAAAGGAGAGAAACAAGGCCAGTATTTTTTACCCAAAGTGAGCAGATGCCATCCATTGAGGATAAATGGGGATCCTGTGGATAGGGTGAACTGTTTTAAATATCTGGGAGTCCACATCTCCGAGGATATGACATGGACATCACAAGCCTCAGCACTCGTGAGTAAGGCAAGGCAGCGCCTTTACCACCTCAGGCAATTGAGGAAATTCAGAGTGTCTCCGAGGATCCTCCAGTGCTTCTACGCAGCGGCGGTGGAAAGCATCTTGTCCGGAAATATTACCATCTGGTTTGGGAATTGCTCTGCCAAGGACAAGAAGGCTCTGCAGAGAGTAGTGCGTTCGGCCGAACGCACTATGGGAACTTCACTTGCCCCCCTGCAGGAACTATACAACAGGAGGTGCAACTCCAGAGCAAATAAAATCATGGGAGACCCCTTCCACCCCTGCAACGGACTGTTCCAGCTGCTACGGTCAGGCAAACGCCTCCGTTGCCATGCGGTGAGAACGGAGAGGTTGAGAAGGAGTTTCTTCCCAGAGGCCATTCGGACTGTAAACGCCTATCTCACCAGGGACTAACTCTACTGAACGTTTTTCCTTCCATTATTTATTATGTAAAAGAATATGTGTGTTATGATTGTGTTTATAGTTTGTTTGGTTGTTTGGTTGTTTGTCTTTTGCACAAAAGTCCGCGAGCATTGCCACTTTCATTTCACTGCACATCTCGTATGTGTATGTGACAAATAAACTTGACTTGACTTGACTTGACTAGACTTGAACATGCTGCCAGGAGACGTGGGAGAAGGAGATAAGATAGCAATGTTTAAGAAGCATGAACAGGCAGGGAATAGAGGGATATGGACCACGTACAAGCAGATAGGATTAGTTACATTTGCATCATTATCAGCGTAGACAGACTGGGCAGAGGATCTGTTCTTGAATTGTACTCTTCTTTTTCTTGTGTCCTTCTCCACCACAAAGTAAGTCCTTTGATGGCATAGGGAATGTGTAGAGTAGACTGGCTCAAGAGCTTATCCCTTCGACTTTCCACTGCAGTTTTCCCACCACTGAAATCGATGATAGACAAAAATGCTGGAGAAACTCAGCAGGTGAGGCAACATCTGTGGAGCGAAGGAAATAGGCAAAGTTTCGGGCCGAAACCCTTCTTCAGTCTGAACGTTGCCTATTTCCTTCGCTCCACAGATGCTGCCTCACCTGCTGAGTTTATCCAGCATTTGTGTCTACCTTCGATTTTCCAGCATCTGCAGTTCCTTCTTAAACACTGAAATCGATGACTTGCTATGTGTGCATCCACACTGTACGTGGAATTTCTTTGTTCTCTCCATGCACGACTGAGAATTCTCCAATACTCCATGCTAGCCACAACTTATCAAGCAGCCAATTTGTTACTAGAATTTATGTTGAAGAGCATATTTTTCACTGTGAACTAGCAAAGGCTGCATTATAATTTGGTATCATTGCAGACATTGTAGATCCAAACCTGGACTATGGCCATCTACCACATTGAAGACCCTTGGACTATCTTTGATTGGACTTTACTGGAGTTAATCTTGAACCAAACGTTATTCAAGTTAATCCCTTTATCATGTATCTATACACTGTGGATGGCTCGAGTGTAATCATTTTTTATCTTTCCGCTGACTGGTTAGCACACAACAAAAGCAAGTCACTGTACCTCGGTACATATGACAATAAATTAAATTTAAAAAAAAATGAAACTCGATAAAAAAATTGTCAATTGGCTGCCCACATCACAGATTGACACTCACAAGGTTTCTGGTTGAGACGTCATTGGCTGCTTTACTATCCTCTCACTTAAAATAGCAAACTTATGATTTCCTAATGATCATTGGTGTTTTCAGTATAATTTCCCAGAGGAACAAACATTTAATTTGAGCTCTGTTCTATTTTCTAAGGTATTGTCAATCAAAGCAGAGTCTCCCACATCCTAATTTTCACTGAAGATCGACGCAAAATGCTGGAGCAACTCAGTGGGACAGACAGCATCTGTGGAGAGAAGGAATGGGTGACGTGTCGACCTGAAACATCACCCATTCCTTCTATACAGAGATGCTGCCTGTCTCGCTGAGTTGCTCCAGCATTTTGTGTCTATTTTCGATGTAAACCAACCACTGCAGTTCCTTCCTAATTCTCACTACCATCACAGGACCTTATTTTTCAGCTATGATTTCCGTAGTTCACTTATAAGTGGAGGACAGTCATCTAAGGGGCATTATCAAACACAATCAATAAGCAGATGGTCAAGTGGTGTTGTGAGGTTCCCATGCTGGTTCCCTGCTGGTAACGTGGTTTTATAAATATCAACCACATCAACCTCTGTTAATTCTGGTCAAATTGGAGATGCCAGGACACTAAAATTGAGTAAAGGCTTCTGGGCTGTTAGGCTATTTGGTCAATTTAAATGTGCCTTCTGCAGAAATGGAACAAGCTGCAGAATGGTGCCAGCTTGTCTAGAGCCTAGGTAAGAGTTACAGGGAAATAATGGGACATCTGCAAATTCTTACAATTAGGTGTAAATTGCATGAAACGGATTGGGTGAATGCAAACCAGACATACACATTGTAAATATTGTTGCAAAGCTTTACTTTGCTAGATGTTGATTGGGTTAAGTGTTGAGCCTTGTCTGGGTTTCTAGAATATCTGGGCACATGTTGCTTTGTTTGCTTCCTTCCAGAAGCTCCTTTTGAATATAATGTATTGGTTACTGTATTATTGGGTTAGGGAAATGTTTATCATGCACTGTGTTGGTCGATATCTGTTATTGGACTGTAAAGAGACCACCCCCATATGGTTCGGCCCCTCAAGGTTCGGGGACCTATAAAAGGTAGCTCCCACGAGGTCCTGTGTCGATCTTCTGGAAGAGCGCTTGGGACTGCGTGACCTTTTGGAGTGTCTCTGCTTGTATGAGGCTAGGAGGGCTTGGACAAGCAGATACAAGGATCGAACCTGCGGTGGTTAGGTATAGTAGTGGGGAACTGTTATTGTGTTTTTCCAAAATAAAGTTTAAATGTGCAAGTGCTTGACTCAGTATCTTATTGACTGAAACTAGACTAGAAGCTTATAACGTGCTATTTACACCTCAACCAATATTTGGAATAGAATCTCAGAGAAATTCAACAAATTTGTCTGACACAACCTGTTATTTTGGATTTGGTTTATATTTGCCTTGACTCCGACCACGTGAATAGTTTTAACATTTCTTTCATCACAGATGACAGTGTTAATCATTACCTTTCCAAAAGAATCATTCTTGGAATCACATTACTATTCTCTTGCAGCTCAAAGACACCATCAAGTATTGATCAGAATGCCCATAACTTCCATTTACAGTTATTTTGTTCCTCTTGTTTTTATTTAAGTCACACTTGGTGCTTAATGAAAGGGCAATTTCCTATGTTTTTTGACGGGAAACTGCACATTGTTGTTTAATGTCAAATTGTGTTTGCTTGTTTAAAGGTGGAAAGTATTACGGCATGATATTGTATGAATATTAATCTTACCTAATTAACTTTTGGCCATTGGGTCATCGTTTTATACAGCACAGTAACAGATCCACCAAGAATATAGCTACCACCAAGCATGCATTTTCACATATTCATTATGCTTACCCCATTTAGTTCTGTTCTCCACACATTCCCATCTATTTGCCCAGATCATGTCACTCACCCATGCACTAGGGGGCAATTTACAGTGACCAATTAACTTGCCGACCAGCGTCTAGTTTTGATGTTGGAGGAAAATGGAACTCACGCAGACACTTGGGAAACATGCAAGGTCCAAACAGGGAGCAGCATTCCTTTGGATTCAACTTGGGTTGCTGGAGCTGTGGGACAATGTCTTGACTAGCTATGCCATTTGCCCGCCTCTTGTATCATCCCATGAGTTCTTGGTCAGGAAATCGTAACAGGATCATGGGAGTGATTCAAGGTGGTGAGTGTGTTGTTGAATTCTCAGTGACATAGAAACATAGAAAATAGGTGCAGGAGTAGGCCATTCGGCCCTTCGAGCCTGCACCGCCATTCAATATGATCATGGCTAATCATCCAACTCAGTATCCTGGACCTGAAGTACCCTAGAAATGGTTGTAACATATTTACAACCATGAGGGGCAGCACAGTGGCGGTAGAGTTTCTGCCTTACAGGGCCAGAGACCCGGGTTCGATCCTGACAATGGGTGCTGTCTTTATGGAGTTAGTACGTTCTCCCTGTGACCGTGTGGGTTTTCTCCAGATTCTCTGGTTTTCTCTAATATTCCAGAGATGTACAGGTTTGTAAATTAATTGGCTTCGGCAAGAATTGTAAATTGTAAATTGTCCCTAGTGTGTTGGATAGTGCTAGTCTATGGGGATTGTTCGTCTGCGCGGACTCGTTGGGCCAAAGGGCCTGTTTCCGCGCTGTGTCTCTAAACTAAACTAAAACTAAACACAGCGAAAACCTGCATTATGTAATTGACTTTCTTTGCAAAAATGTCATGTTACAAGTTCTTTGCATTATTGTACTTTAGGCCAATGCATTCTAAACCTGTTATTCTAATTGCTGCACTTCCTCGAAAACGTCTTTGATTTTGGGCCGGAAAATGGAATAAATCTTTGGATCCCATATCCGAGGATGGATGTTCTGGTGTTGGAGAGGGTCCAGAGGAGGTTTACAAGACTGATCCCGGGGACGACTAGGTTAACATATGACGAGCGTTTCAAGTCTCTGGGCCTGTACACGCTGGAGTTTAGAAGGATGAGGGGGATCCCATTGAAACCTAAAGTATAATGAAAGGCCTAGATGGAGTGGATGTGCAGAGGATCTTTCCAGTTGTGCGAGAGTCTCAGATCAGAGAGCACAGCCTCAGACTAAAAGGATGTACCTTTAGAATGGAGATGAGGAGGAATTCTTTTAGGTGGTGAATCTGTGGAATTCATTGCCACAGACGGCAGTGGAGTCTCGGACATTGGATATTTTTAAAGTGGAGATTGACAGGTACTTAAATAATAAGGGTGTCAGAAGGTTATAGTGAAAAGACAGGACAATGGGGTTGAGAGGGGAAAATAGAACACCCATGATCGAATGATGGACCAGGTTTGATGGGCCAAATGGCTTATTTCTGCTCATAAGATATGATTATGATAAACACATGACACAATAAAATGAAAACTAAGGGTAGAAGTCGGCTATTCTGTCCCTCGAGCTTACACTGCTGTTCAGTGGATCATAGCCGATCTTCTTGATTAGTGCGGGTGTCAGGGGTTATGGGGAGAAGGCTGGAGAATGGGGTAAGGAGAGAGAGAGAGAGATAGATCAGCCATGATTGAATGACAGAGTGGACTTGATGGGCCGAATAGCCTAATTCTGCTCCTATCACTTATGACATTATGACCGTTCTACCCCAAACGTGAGAATCCTGCCCTCTGCCCAAATTGCTAAATTGCTTTAAATTCAGAAATCAATTTATCTCAGTGTCGAAAATAATCAAGTGCCCAAAATACTCTAATTCCATGTTAATCGTGGAAGAACATCTGCTGCCTGTGAATCAGTGCATTCAAGTGATAGTTTGCCAATTGAGATCAGTTCACGATGTTAGCACCTGAAATTGCAGGCCTCAATATGCTGCTCACACTTTAAACCATTTCACCAACAAGCAAAATGCTGTAAGTCTATTATCTAAATGGTGGCCGATTAGGAAAAGGGGAGATGCAGCGAGACCTGGGTGTCATGGTACACCAGTCATTGAAAGTAGGCATGCAGGTGCAGCAGGCAGTGAAGAAAGCGAATGGTATGTTAGCTTTCATAGCAAAAGGATTTGAGTATAGGAGCAGGGAGGTTCTACTGCAGTTGTACAGGGTCTTGGTGAGACCACACCTGGAGTATTGCGTACAGTTTTGGTCTCCAAATCTGAGGAAGGACATTATAGCCATAGAGGGAGCGCAGAGAAGGTTCACCAGACTGATTCCTGGGATGTCAGGACTTTCATATGAAGAAAGACTGGATAGACTTGGCTTATACTCGCTAGAATTTAGGAGATTGAGAGGGGATCTTATAGAAACGTACAAAATTCTTATAGGGTTGGACAGGCTAGATGCAGGAAGATTGTTCCCGATGTTGGGGAAGTCCAGGACAAGGGGTCACAGCTTAAGGATAAGGGGGAAATCCTTTAGGACCGAGATGAGAAGAAACTTTTTCACACAGAGAGTGGTGAATCTCTGGAACTCTCTGCCACAGAGGGTAGTTGAGGCCAGTTCATTGGCTATATTTAAGAGGGAGTTAGATGTGGCCCTTGTGGCTAAAGGGATCAGGGGGTATGGAGAGAAGGCAGGTACAGGATACTGAGTTGATGATCAGCCATGATCATATTGAATGGCGGTGCAGGCTCGAAGGGCCGAATGGCCTACTCCTGCACCTATTTTCTATGTATCTATGTAAGTCGACACAATTGGCACTATTTGTCCGTGTGGCCAATACGACGCTAATGGGCTGAGTTTAAGGAGACATACAACTGAAAGAAATGTATAAAGAGCTGAGCTTCATAAAGATAGGAAAGTCTAATGAGGAGATCATTTCATATATGATGATGAAAGGGTTGGGACTTGAACCATTAGGTCGGCATGGTGGCGCAGCGGTAGAGTTGCTGACTTACAGCGCTTGCAGCACCGGAGGCCCCGGTTCGATCCCGACTTCACGTGCTGTCTGTCCAGAGTTTGTACATTCTCCCCGTGACATCGTGGGTTTTCTCCGAGATCTTCGGTTACCTCCCATACTCCAAAGACGTACAGGTTTGTAGGTTAATTGACGGTGTATGTGTATAGTGCCCCTAGAGTGTGTGTAGGATAGTGTTAATGTGCGGGGATCACTGGTCGGCGTGGACTCGGTGAGCTGAAGAACCCGTTTCCACGCTGTATCTCTAAACTAAACTAAACTAAACTAAACTAACTCTGTTTCGCTTTCCACAGACGCAATCTCACCCGCGGAGTTTTTCCAAAATGTTCTGTTTTTATTTCAGTTTTCCAGCATCTGCAAATTTGTTTTTTTTTCTTTCATGGCTTTGGTATTTCTACAGATCTCTGCGGAACAATACATTTTTTTAGAGATACAGCACGGAAACTGGCCCTTTGGCCCATGGAGTCCATGCCAACCATTGATCACCTGTTAACCTGTTAATCGATCACCGGCTTAACACTCCCCTGTGTGCCTGGGTCCTGGACTTTCTCACCGCCAGGCCCCAGGTAGTCAAGATGGGAAGACATACATCGAACACCTTCACCCAGAACACAGAATCCCCCCAGGGTTGCGTCCTCAGCCCCCTACTGTACTCCCTGTACACACATGACTGTGTGGCCAGGTTCAGCTCCAACTCCATACTCAACTTTGCTGATGATACTGTGTTGGTGGGCCTGATCTCTGATAACAATGAGAAGGCCTACCAGGAGGAGGTGGCTGATCTGGCACTCTGTTGTCAGAACAACAGCCTCCTCTTGAATGTCATAAACACTAAGGAGCTGATTGTGGACTTTAGAAGGGCACCACATCCGAGGACGTACACGCCACTGGAGGTAAATGGGACTACTGTGGATAGGGTGAGCAGCTTTAAATACCCGGGAGTCCACTTCACAGAGGATCTGACATGGACACGCTGCCACACTCGTGAGTAAGGCAAGGCAGCGCCTTTACCACCTCAGGCAGCTGAGGAAATTCAGAGTCTTTCTGAGGATCCTTCAGTGCTTCTACTCTGGGGCTGTAGAAAGCATCTTGTCCGGCAACATCACAATCTGGTTTGGGAATTGCTCTGCCCAGGACAGGAAGGCTCTGCAGAGAGTAGTACGTTCGGCCGAATGCACTATGGGAACTACACTCGCCCCCCTGCAGGAACTATACATCAGAAGGTGCAGATCCAGAGCCAGCAGCATTATGGGGGACCCCTATCACCCCCAGTGCCGGATTTACGTATAAGCTAAACAAGCTATAGCTTAGGGCCCCCACTTTCTAGGGGGCCCCCCGAAAAAATTTGAAAAAAACGGGGTGTACATTTCCAAAATATAAGATAAAAAAGAACTAAAATCAGGGCCGGATTTACCTACAAGCTAGACAAGCTTAAGCTTAGGGCCTTGAGGTCTAGGGGGGCCTCCGGCCAAGGCAGAACACCTACCGTTCAACTCTGGGCGGGCCCCCCTCTCTATCTCTCTCTCTCCATCTCCCCCCGCTATCCGTGTCCGGGCCGCCGGGCTCCGCTCGCTCCTCATCCGCCGGCACGGCAGGCCGCCTTGCACATGCGCACAACCACGGCCAGCGCATCAATGGCCGCCCTGCGCACGCGCACTGCAACGGCAACTGGTCGGCGCTGGGCACTTTCTCCCTCACTTTGAATTGCGGGAGATTTGGCCGCCATGGCTGTCCGGTCACTGGGGGCCTCACAAGTGGAACAGCTTAGGGCCTCTCTTCATCTAAATCCGGCACTGATCACCCCAGCAACGGACTGTTCCAGCTGCTACTGTCAGGCAAACTCCTCCGCTGTCATGCTGTGATAACAGAGAGGATGAGACAGAATTTCTTCCCACAGGCCATCAGGACTGTAAACTCCTATCTCACCAGGGACTAATTTATTGTGTTGTGTCTATTTAAAATTGTTTTTTTTTTCTAACATGGAAATACTGATTCTGTTCTGTTCTGTTCTGTAGTTTTTGCACAATCCGCAGGCATTGCCACTTTCATTTCACTGCACATCTTGTATGTGTATGTGACAAATAAAGTTGACTTTACTTGACTTCACACTAGTTCTTTGTTCTCTGATTTTCTCCTCCAGTCTCTACACCCTCGGTGCAGTTTTGCGGAGGCCAATTGACCTACAAACCTACACGTCTTTGGGTTATGTGAAGAAAACGAAGTACCTGGGGGAAAGCCACGTGGTCACAGGGAGAATGTGAAAACTCCACACAGACAGTACCCGAGGTCAGGATTGAACCCGGGCATCAGGGCGCTGTCAGGCAGCAGCTCTACCTGCTGCACCACAGTGCCGCCCACTCAAGATTAACTATCTTGAATGATTTCAGAATTTTTGCTCCCTCTTCTCCATTTGAAACTTTGCTAGATCAAATCAAACTACATTCAAGCATTGAGTTACACCACCCCACTAAAATTAAACTCAGATGTATGTCTACATAAATATTGATTGAATGATTCCATTCAAGAATTGCAAAAACCTATTTTGAGATTCCACAGAAAACTGAACCTCACAAGTCAGGGATAAACTATTTGAAAATTGAATACTATGTCGACTTTGTTTTGAGTCTGTAGTTTGAATGATAGGGACTAATCGCATAGGAATTCCTTGCTGTCAAATAAATATTGTACTGTTGCCATTCCATGGATATATGTGGAGTAATGATAGGATGATCTATCCATACTGTGTAGTTTAGCTTTTAAATTAGTTTGGAGATATAATTTACTGGTTTTGGGTACATCCGTTCACTTACATTGTATTACGTCAAAGTCACATTTCCACTTTTAAGAAGTTCACATCCAGCCGATAGAGACCATAATGTTCTCTCACAACTTGAACCAATTGCACTTTTACAATTGCAGGGATTTACAATAATTGTCATCACAGGCAACAATTTAAACTGTACGATCTAACTCCTAGCAGTGACCTTTATTTCAATCCCATCCTCATGTGAATGGTGCCTTGTTTATTCTCTGCATGACCATAATAAGTCATAGAGTCATAATCATAGAGTGATTACAGTGTGGAAACAGGCACTTTGGCCCAACTTGCCCACACCGGCCAACATGTCCCAGCTACACTAGTCCCACCTACCTGCGTTTTATCCATATCTCTCCAAACCTGTCCTATCCATGTACCTGTTTAATGGTTTCTTAAACGTTGGGATAGTCCCAGACTCAACTACCTGAGAAGCTTGTTCCATACACCCACCACCCTGTGTGTGAAAAAGTTACCCCTCAGATTCCTATTAAATCGTTTCCTTCACCTTGAACCTATTTCCTCTGTTCCTCGATCCCCCTACTCTGGGCAACAGATGCTGCCCGATCTACCTGATCTATTCCTCTCATGATTTTATACATGTATTTCTTTACATGTTATCAAGAATTTTTTCACCAATTGTCCACTTAGCTTTAATAATTTTGCTCACTTCCTCTTTAGCTTTTTCTCTTTGCTGTTGAAAACTTCATTTTTTTTTTTGTGTTAATTGAAATAATTCCTGTTACTTGTTTATCCACCTTGGTTTAGAGTAGAATGGAGTCATGCACTGAAATAACTGATGCTACTCTTTGAAGTACTGTGTCAGCGGCATGACACCTGCATTATTTACTAAGTTGTTTGTCAAGAATAATACGCTCGCATTGGCTGATGATTGCAAAAAGCTTACTTAGTTATCTCCAGAGACAGCAGCTGTGTAATACATTAAAATTGTATGAATAACTTCTATTTGAATATGTCCCTTGCCAAGTGAATTGGAATGCATTTCTGTGTCAAAATGGCTAGGTTGTCCGACTGCTGAAAATGTTTCAACCTTTCTGTGATTCAAGGTTTTATATTAGTTGTTGGTATTGTGCATTTTGTTTCTTATCAAATGATGCTTATCATAAAATTGAAGGAATTTCACCAATGAGGGAATTGGGATACAGAACAGTAAGGGAGGAGTGAGGAAATCACCTAATGCTCTATTTCACCAAAATAAAAAATAAATATATATTTTACCTTTAACACACGTACACGCACACATAACACACATGCAGACACACACACACACACACACACACACACACACACACACACACACACACACACACACACACACACACACATATACACACACACACACACACACACACACACACAGTTTTAATATTATATAGATATATATATATATATGCGCACACATATTTATATGTGAATGCATATATATATGCAAATATCTATATGTGTGTGTGTGTGCGTGTGTGTGTGTGTGTGTGTGTGTGTGTGTGTGTGTGTGTGTGTGAGTGTGTGTGTGTGTGTGTGTGTGTGTGTGTGTGTGTGTGTGTGTGTGTGTGTGTGTTAAAGGTAAAATTTAGTGTTTTTTTTCTCTGGGTGAAATTGACCATTAATATATATACATACATTTACAAATACCAGTTAGCAATGGTATCATTTACGGTCTGCAAACATTGTATTACATTGAATGGCAGTGTTGGCTCAAAGGGCCGAATGGCCTACTCCTGCACCTATTGTCTATTGTCTATTGAAGGCACATGCCTACTTTTAAAATGTTCACGACAAGCTGGGAAAGACCTTTATTTTCTCCCAGAACTTAAAAGTCACCTTTGAATCTGAAGAAGAGTCCCAGCCCAAAATGTCACCTATCCGTGCTCTCCAGAGATCCTGCCTGACCCGTTGAGTTACTCCAGCACTTTGTGTTCTTTTTTTGCTTGATAGGTCTCATAGACATAGCTTCACACAGCATACAGGTAGTCCATATGGAAAAACTCATCACACCTACATCTTCAGCTGGGTGATGGCCATTAAAACAGTTGAGCATGAATATCTTAATATTTAATAAATTCTTGCTATATCAAACATCTTGCAATTCCAAACTTGTCATTGTGGCTCCTCTCTGTAAATCAAAATATTTCACACACGGCACATTTTTGATGATTACATGTTTATCTAATGTGTGTTTAGTTTGCTAACGATCTCATTGAGCCCAATGGTTCCAAGCAAAATGACATTTGCTTTCATTGTTCTTAATCCAACGCCGATAATGAAATGGAAAAGTATTTGAATTAAAACACTGAAAATTACTTGTTGCTTGGTTGTGTCTAGGGAGATGCAAGAAAAACATAATCTTTCTAGTTGAGTCAGCATAATTGAATTGTTTCATTCATCTGATGTGGATTTTCCTGTTAGTGACTGGCCAGTTTTATCATTGCTGCTGTTCTGTGGCATTCCAAATATCACTGTTTAAAAGCAAATGCATGTGTATGGTGTAATTGAGGAAAAGGACATTGGATGAAATGTCAAAGAGTGAGCAGTTGCAGCATTGTTCTCATCGGTTGCCGTACACTCAGATTGACGGGGAAGTATGATCGCTTTGGGGTTGTATGGGGGAGGTATAAGGTTGTGCAGTTGGGGTTGAGAAGGGAAGGCCTGGGTTTGAATGGGAGTGGAGCATAGTTGAGTGGGAGATGTGAGGGGGGGGGGGGTGAGTGGGAGAGACATGGGGTGACTAGGAGAAGCGAGCAGTTGAGTGGGAGAGGTGTGAGGTGAGTAGGGGAGGCACGTGGTTGAATGGGAGAGACCTGGGGTTGAGTAGGAGAGATATGTGGTTGAGTGGGAAAGGTGTGGGTTTGAGTGAGAGAGACATGGGGTGACGAGGGGAAGTGAACAGTTGAGTGAGAAAGGCATGTGGTTGAGTGGGAAAGGCCTGGGGTTGAGTAGGAGAGGTGTTTTGTTGAGGCAGAGGGGCATGGGATTCAGTTGGAGAGGCAATTTGTGTTTATTTTGTGTTTACCCACATGAAGAATGATAGAACCAGGGAAATTAGCTATTTTTTATTTTTTTATTTAAAAAGCTTATCATTGGCATTAAGCCATTTTAATGCAGTCATCTCAGTTTTATAATTTGTCCAGTATGTCCCAACCATTCCCTGCCCTCAAATTTGGAACAAAATCATGGCTTCTTATTCCAATATTGAGTCAGATGGCCAATTTGAAATGTTGGCATCTAACCTTATACCTGGAATTGAATTGAATTACTGGATCTGAGCATTGAGTTTGGCAGAGGCCAGGTTACACAAATGGAGAACTAGCTGGGAAATAATCACAGCAAGAGCTTATTTCAACATGTTCTAACTTTGCTGTGAACTACCCCTTTGGTGTTCCAGTAAATGAATCAATTCTCATCACATTACTATTAAGGCTGACATTTAAAAATATATTCTATTCAGCAATATTTTGAGGACCACTTGGGGAAATTTCATCTGTGTGTTTTGTGTTTGCTTTATTCTGTTATGAAGGGGAAACAAATTGAGAATAGCACTGACTGGGGTTGCCTTTTAATGCTGTTGAGTGCATCTTACTGAACGGTATATCAAGATTGAAGTCATTGTTAAAATAGACACATTTTTCTATTTACAAATCTGATTAATGATGTGCACACATTCATTACTGAGAATTGTAATGTAGTTCTTTAAATTTCAATCCTCAGTTCATAATCCCGCTTCATCTTCCTGTGTGCACAATGGCAGCAACTGTAAAACATACGGATTGAATACCGATTGAATTACCTGGTACAATATCATAAAGATATTACAGTCTGAAGAAGAGTCCCGACCTGAAACGTCACCAATCCATGTTCTCCAGGATTTGCTGCTTGATCCACTAAATTACTCAAGCATTTTATGTTTTCCTTCTCAAAGAGATATATAAATTCATCAATGTGTATGGAACACAGTTAGCCTTCTGCAATTTTTACCGCAGCCTCGTTAAAGTGAAAGGAATGCTTGGATTGCTGTACCTTCATAGAGAATCTTGTGCTGTGTCACATTTCATCCAATGCCCAGGAGCATATTGTCTTGAAGTGTTTTATAGCTAAATTGAATCTAATTATGTTTTATCTTAAATAGGAAATGTTACGCTTGGTTTCACTCAGACTAACAAATCAAAGGACCTTCGGTCAATTATGTCCCATTGCTGCAGAAAAGTGCAAGTTAATCCTTTATGAATGGATGTTCATTCATGGGAAAAAGAATGTCGGCAAACCTAAACTTGGTAAAAGGGTCAACATATATCTCTAATGATGCATACTTTAGATTGTCTTGGCTGAGTTAGAGCAATTCACCAATGAAATTTGACATCTTTGGTAACAGGTGTCATTCCTGGTAATTTGATGCAAATTAAAGCTTACAAAAGTGGGAAAATGCAGCGGTGACTGAACTATTTAGAGGGCCAATTCACCCAAAATTAAGTGTTCGTTGAGTCAAAAGGAGAAAGGAAAACAAAAGAAACTTGTCAGCCTGTAAGTGTGAGGAACCACACACTCTCGAAAGATTTATTAGCTGACGATAATTGGAGTTTAACAACATGAGAAACTTTATACAAGGAAATAATTAATATACTGTATAGCAGTCCAGTGTTTCACAGAATGACCTGATAGAACTACAAGCCATGTTGCATTAGCAGAATCATTACGGTGCCTTTGTTCTATCAGAAATCCCGTCACTCTCCCTGTTCATTATTGATTTAATTGTGTCAAGATGGTGCTTCAAAGTTTTCAAAGTATTATTAGTGTCTGGCTAATCAAACGTGGGAGAAAGAGCACAGAGCTTTTCACAGCTCGGCCACAACTATCAGACTTATGCAGCTGGCTTGACTGCTCCTTCTGAATGATACAATCAAACTCTCAATCACCTCAAAGATCCAAGATGGCGGCGCTGGCTTAACAGCTGCGGCCCACCTGCAGTCCGTCTGTTTTTTTCTTTCGTTTTGTTCATTGTCATGTTTTAGTTAATTTTGTTTTATTAAGTTGTGTATGTGTGTGGGTGGGGTGGGAGAAACATGTTTTGGTCTCTTCCTTCGGGGGATGCGACTTTTTCTTCGGTCGTATTCCCCGTCTCCGTCTGCGCCGAGGCCTAATGGCGGAGCTGGCGGCATCGGAGCTGTAGCAGCAACAGCAGCGGCAGCGGAGACCTGACTCGGTCCTGGAGCTGTAGCAGCGGCAGCAGCGGCAGCGGAGACCCGGCTCGGCCCTGGAGCTGTAGCGGCAGCGGCAGCGGAGACCGGACTCGCCCCCGAAGCTGTAGCAGCGGCAGCAGCGGCAGCGGAGACCGGACTCGGCACAGAAGCTGTGGCGGCGGCAGCAGCGGCAGCGGAGACCCGGCTCGGCCCTGGAGCTGTAGCGGCGGCAGCAGCGGCAGCGGAGACCCGGCTCGGCCCTGGAGCTGTAGCAGCAACAGCAGCGGTAGCGGAGACCCGGCTCGGCCCTGGAGCTGTAGCAGCAACAGCAGCGGCAGCGGAGACCTGACTCGGCCCCGAAGCTGCGGTGGCGGCAGCAGCAGCAGCAGCAGCGGCGGAGACCCGACTCGGCCCTGGAGTTGTGGCGGAGGCAGCAACCACCCGCGGAGTTTGAACCGTCGCCTCGGCGCAGAGGGAGAACAAAGGGGGAAGAGACAGAGACAGAGACTTTAAGATTTTGCCTTCCACCACAGTGAGGAGGTGTTTGGTGAACTCACTGTGGTGGATGTTAAATTTGTGTTGATTGTGTGTTTTTGCCATTTTTAAAAATTATATGTATGACTGCAGGGAAACAAAATTTCGTTCAGACCGAAAGGTCTGAATGACAATAAAACGAATCTAATCTAATCTAATCTAATCTTGACATTTAAGATTTAGAGGGATATGGACAAAACACAAGCAAATGGGACATAGAAACATAGAAACATAGAAAATAGGTGCAGGAGGAAGCCATTCGGCCCTTCGAGCCAGCACCGCCATTCACTGTGATCATGGCTGATCGTCCCCTATCAATAAACCGTGCCTGCCTTCTCCCCATATCCCTTGACTCCACTAGCCCCTAGAGCTCTATCTAACTCTCTCTTAAATCCATCCAGTGACTTGGCCTCCACTGCCCTCTGTGGTAAGGAATTCCATAAATTCACAATTCTCTGGGTGAAAATGTTTTTTCTCACCTCAGTCTTAAATGACCTCCCCTTTATTCTAAGACTGTGGCCCCTGGTTCTGGACACACCCAACATTGGGAACATTTTTCCTGCATCTAGCTTGTCCAGTCCTTTTATAATTTTATATGTTTCTATAAGATCCCCCTCATCCTTCTAAACTCCAGTGAATACAAGCCTAGTCTTTTCAATATTTCCTCATACGACAGTCCCGCCATCCCCGGGATCCATCTCGTGAACCTATGCTGCACTGTTTCAATCACAAGGATGTCCTTCCTCAAATTAGGAGACCAAAACTGTACACAATACTCCAGATGTGGTCTCACCAGAGCCCTGTACAACTGCAGAAGGTTGGACTACCTTAGATGGCATGAACAAGAGGGCCAATGATCCTGTTTCATGCCATATGACTTTATGACTCTAGCACAGAAAAACATAACAGAGGAAAAACAAATGCAATACAATGTCACAAAATGCAATCTTTATTGTATTTCTCATTGAAAATGTGACTATTCCAATTGCCATTTGCAGACACAATAACAAAGAGTGATAGTAGAAAATGCAAATCAAAAATATACATCCCAGTACAGAAAGAGCGAAGGGAATTATGCAGATTTAAGGTTTTTATAGTCTCGGGATGTCCCAATATCTTGCCAGCAAAGTACTTTTGTACACATTGTTGAGCCAGTTGTCTTGGTTACCAGTGAAAATGTCATTACTTATCCTCAATAATGTTTCACTTAGATGAAGTAAATAGAGAATGGACTACCTTGCCTTTATCTGTTGAATTAAAGATCAGGAACATAGATGCCATCTAATTATTTCCATTTGGCCCTACAAGTCTATGTTGGTTCATGGAGAAATCTCATTCCTCGCTGCTAATTTTATGTGGTCCATTCTTCCCACACATCCATCATTCCCCTCGATTCCACCATTGGCATACACACAAGGGGAAATTAATAGTAGCCATTTATCCTACCAACCCACATTTGCAGGGTGCATGGGAGGAAACATAGAAACATAGAAACATAGAAAATATGTGCAGGAGTAGGCCATTCGGCCCTTCAAGCCTGCACCGCCATTCAATATGATTATGGCTGATCATCCAACTCAGTATCCTGTACCTGCTGTCTCTCCATACCTCCTGATCCCTTTAGCCACAAGGGCCACATCTAACTCCCTCTTAAATATAGCCAATGAACTGGCCTCAACTACCTTCTCTGGCAGAGAATTCCAGAGATTCACCACTCTCTGTGTGAAAAATGTTTTCCTCATCTCGGTCCAAAAAGATTTCCCCCTTATCCTTAAACTGTGACCCCTTGTTCTGGACTTCCCCAACATCGGGAACAATCTTCCTGCATCTAGCCTGTCCAACCCCTTAAGAATTTTGTAAGTTTCTATAAGATCCCCCCTCAATCTTCTAAATTCTAGCGAGTACAAGCCGAGTCTATCCAGTCTTTCTTCATATGAAAGTCCTGACATCCCAGGAATCAGTCTGGTGAACCTTCTCTGTACTCCCTCTATGGCAAGGATGTCTTTCCTCAGATTAGGAGACCAAAACTGTACGCAATACTCCAGGTGTGGTCTCACCAAGACCCTGTACAACTGCAGGAAACAGACACAACTAGGGGAAGGACACACAGTTACAGGGAGAACATGCAAACTTCACACATACAGCACTCTAAGATGCAAATGTCATCATCAAATATGGCAATCTCCTCTCTTTCCTCTCTCAATAACCAGGGATACATCCCATTTATCCTGCCTCCCCCCCCCCCCCCCCCCTCCCACCCCCCTTGATGCTCTTCAAGAGCCCCATCACCACCTCCTTCTTGATCTCAATCTGCCCTGGCATATTTGCATCCCCCCTCATTGATCTCACTGTCCTCCATATCCTTCTTCTTATTGCAAAGTACTCATTCAATATCTCGACTAAATCTTCTGACACCAAGTATAAATTCCTTCTTTTATCCTTGAGTGGTCCTATCTCTCCCTGGCTAATAATTGCACAAGAGGCTTTGCCCCCCGACAATGTTGCCAACGGGCAGCATTAGACCGTTTGACTTTGAGAAACCCCGGGGCCATTGGAATTGATTTCCAATCCCACTATATTTACTCCCTGAAAATTCATGGACCTCAGGTGCCTGAGATCAGTCCCGTTTCCAATGTACCCACCGACTCACACACCCTGCTAATGGACATATCATGTATTTATTCTTTGCAGATAGGCCCTCTGCCTTAGAGTGCCATTGAACGATGTGGGTTGAGGTCAAACAAGTAGGCAGCGCCGCCACATTCTCAAGGATAGGTTCATGAGTTCTAGGTGGATTTAGGCCATTCGGCCCATCAAGTCTACTCCACCATTCAATCGTGGCTGATGTATATTTCCCTCTCAACCCCATTCTCCTGCCTTCCCATAATCCCTGACACCAGTACTAATCAAGAATCTGTCAATCTCCGCCTTAAGATCCATTGACACAGCTGTCCGTGACACTGACTAAAGAAATTCCTCCTCATCTCCTTTCTAAAGGTACGTCCTTTTTATTCTGAGGTTATGGCCCCTGGTCGTAGATTCTCCCACAAGGATAAATTGGAAATATATCCTCTTGCTTCCAATTACCATTTTGCGTGGATGAATTATAAAGCATGCGATGGTCGTATCTTTTGTTTGAAACATAGTCCCTATAATTGGAACAATCCCAAACCAATAAATATCAGTGGAAAGATTCTCACTGCAATAATTGGCAATGGCATTTTGCACTGTAAATCTGCACTGAAGTAGGGCCTTCTCTTAACACACAGATTACTTTTCTCCTAATCTCCCTCTGATGTAAATTAAAGGAAGATGAGCAATGTTTGAGTTACTAAAACAGCAGTGAGCTATCTGTGCCATACAATGTTGCAACTGCATTTGTCTAAGATGAATATTATAACGTGTCCTTCATTTTGGTACCTTCTTTTCTACAGCCTGTGAACATTGATTACAAGGCCATTATGTTGCAGTTCAGTTCACATCAGCAAATGGGCAAGGGATGTAATTGATTCTGCTTCAACTTTAGCTCCCTTGCACTACAAAAAGATTATGCAAACGATAATTTAATTTAAGAGATACGATTAGCTTTTTATCATATTGCGTTAACTCATTTAGCCCAGCACAGTCGTGGTGATTGATGGTGCCGGGTAGGAATAAATGGAAATAACCCAACGATATTAGAGTGGATCTGCCATAATATAATCATTCTTTTGTAGAATTTACAATGCCTCATGTAGTAACATGCACAGAACTAATATCACAGGCCACGGAGAAAACTGAATTACCGGGAAAGATTATAGGCAGAAAATGTTATGATGGTCAGATGGAATATGAGATTAAGCAGCCAAGTAAACCTAATGTAAGAATCCGACTGGGAATATTCTCAGAAATGTTTAGGAGTTTTGTGGGATCATTTTATAGGAGTGTTATAGGGCAGAGTACATACTAGTATGTACACAGTACTAGGAGTGCAGGTACATACTTCATTGAAAGTGGCATCACATGAAGATTGTGAAATACAAAGAATTGCATTGAAACACATCCATACATGAGGACTTGCCAGCTGGTGATTTATGGGAGTGGAGGCCAAAGGAGCACTGGGCTATTCCAGCAGGTTGGTTTGGGTCAGTGGTTTGCAATGAAGAGCAAGAACTCTGCCTGATCCACCAGTACCACTGACCATAGCCTGGAGCCACAGACACTATTGCTGTGATTCCAATGCCACACAAAATTCGCCAGCGCTTAACATCAGTTTATTGGGAGGAGATCAGATGCAAGAATGTCCTTTTTTAACAGGGGCTTTTGAAGTCAGCATCTGAGTGATTACACACAGTTGTGCATCAACGTTGCTACTCTGAAACCCTGTTTAGACAGGGCAATCAAATTTAGCCTGACTGCCCTCTACAGTGACATTCACTTTCTTTTGAATGGATCATGTTGTATGCCAGGTTCATGCATTCTGCAATAGCACAGGAAAGGGAAAGGCTAAAATATAAGTATTCAGATCAGATTTACCTTCGCGATCGGAGTTCAGATCAACTGATGGTGGCAATGTAAGAATTGCCATCAACAAAAGAGCTGATACTGTTCAATTTGTTTTATTCATTTTGGGGATTTAGGCATTGGCAAGTCCAGTGTTTGATGCAAGCTCATAAATAGGAGCTCCCCCCCCCTTGAAGTCTTGTAGCCTGAGTGTCAAAGGCATTGTCATGTTTCCGTCAGGTGAAGTCTTTCAACATTTTATATGATAATAAAATTGTCCTGGACAACACGGTGGCACAGGGTTGCTGCCTTACAACGCCAGAGACCTGGGTTCGATCCTGACGAGGGTGCTGTCTGTATTGAGTTTGTACGGTTCTTCCCGTGACCTGCGTGTGCTTTCTGCTGGAGTTCCGGCTTCCTCCCACAATCCAAAGACGTACAGGTTTGTGGGTTAATCCCTCGTGTGTTTAGGGTAGCGTTAGTGTGCGGGGATTGCTGGTCGGTGAGGGCTCGGTGGGCCGAATGGCCTGTCTCCATGTTGTATCTTGAAACAAAACGAAACAAAACAAAATTAAACTATACTAATCAAAACTAAACTAAACTAAACAATAAGAAAGGAATAGTGAATTATTTCAGGGTAGCACAAGGTGCAACTTGGAGAGGTCTTGCTGATGGTGAAATTCCCAAGCACTAGGCTGTAATATCTTTTGGGGAGATAGCGTTCGTGAGCTTGGGAGGAGCAGTTGAGGAAGGCTCATTAATCAACTCCATTAACAGATCATACACATTGCAGCTACACAAAAAAGCTGGAGAAACTCAGCGGGTGCAGCAGCATCTATGGAGCGAAGGAAATAGGCAACATTTCGGGCCAAAACCCTTCTTCAGACTATACATTGCAGCTGTGGTTTGCTGGAGTGAGTTAAAGCTTGCGATGAGCAAGATGCCAAACAAATGGGTTTGCTTTGTACCAGACAGTGCTGAGCACACTGAGACTTGTTGGAGCCACAAACATCCTGGTAAGTAGCTGGTATTCCTTTGCACATTTGTGGATTGTAAATATTGGAAATATTTCGGGAAGTCGGGAGGTGAACCACTTGCCTGGCTTCTGACCTGCTTTTGTGTTGTACCTTTGATACACCTGCATCCAATTAAGTTTCTTGTCAAAGACGACCCAGAGGATGTTGAATGGAGATATCCTGTCAGTAATGCTGGATAATGGGTTGGAGATTAGACTTTGTATTTTAAATTGGAGATAGCCATTGTCTGACATTTGTTTGTGACAAAGCAGGAGTAAAGATTCTAATGAGGTCTGGAGCCCAGGAACCTGATGGAATAACAATATTATTAGTTCTAATGGCAAAAATACTTGCTGTAAAAACTAAAGTGGATCTACATTTATGGCTATATGATAAATAGAGTTTGTTTGTAGCTCAGCATTAGGTTAGTGAGTATCCTTTGATTGTGGCAACTGTTATATCAATGACAGTGATACGCCAATTGTCTTTTAATATGAATAGCTAAACTAAATTGTGCTCTCTTCAAAATAGCCACTACAGATATTTGGCCATCGCTCCATGACGACACGAAAGAGAGATCTGAACATTTGGTTCTTTATGGGATTAGTTTCCCTACTATTGTGAGATCCAAGGCATTGCCTAAAGGATCTTTCATTGTCTGTGAGACCAGGTAATGACTTCCAATAGCCCATTACATTGTTAGGCATCACAGACAACCTTAATCAGCCATTCATCCAACATCCATCTGGAAAGGATACTTTTCTGAGACATGCGATATCATTTAGGAGTGAATACTTGGATTAATTTTCCTATCGCTAGCTATAGGAAAGATGAGGCCAGTTCTGGTGTCTCTTCTACTGCTGGAAGCTACAAAAGTGTGGTGGTTAAGTTACTAGAGTAGTGCCTAAACATCCAAGCTATTATATGTTAGTAAGAGTTCAGCTACTATTTTACCTTCCTTGGGAATTTAACTTCAAGAAATAAAATTATAATGGTCATGATAATCAGAAAATAGTTATTGAAAAATACATCTGTCATCTCTGCTAATGGCATCCACATCCAGTGAGTCAATTCTATCATAGAAAGCATTTTAACGGGATGTGAACAAACCTCTGCATAGTTTGGGAGCCATCCAAGTTCTATCCAAGATCGCAAAAATTGTTGATGCAGCCCAGATAGTTGCATAAGCCATAGAAACATAGAAACATAGAACATAGGTGCAGGAGTAGGCCATTCGGCCCTTTGAGCCTGCAACGCCATTCGATATGATCATGGCTGATCATCCAACTCAGTATCCCATCCCTGCCTTCTCTCCATACCCCCTGATCCATTTAGCCACAAGGGCCACATCTAACTCCCTCTTAAATATAGCCAATGAACTGGCCTCAACTACCATCTGTGGCAGAGAATTCCACAGATTCACTACTCTCTGTGTAAAAAATGATTTTCTCATCTCGGTCCTAAAAGGCTTCCCTCTTATCCTTAAACTGTGACCCCTACTTCTGGACTTCCCCAACATCGGGAACAATCTTCCTGCATCTAGCCTGTCCAACCCCTTAAGAATTTTGTAAGTTTCTATAAGATCCCCCCTCAATCTTCTAAATTCTAGCGTGTACAAGCCGAGTCTATCCAGTCTTTCTTCATATGAAAGTCCTGCCATCCCAGGAATCAGTCTGGTAAACCTTCTCTGTCTTTCCTCAGATTTGGAGACCAAAACTGTACGCAATACTCCAGGTGTGGTCTCACCAAGACCCTGTACAACTGCAGTAGAATCTCCCTGCTCTTATACTCAAATCCTTTTGCTATGAATGCTAACATACCATTTGCTTTCTTCACTGCCTGCTGCACCTGCATTCCTACTTTCAATGACTGGTGTACCATGACACCCAGGTCTCGTTACATTTCTCCTTTGCTTAATCAGCCACCATTCAGATAATAGTCTACTTTCCTGTTTTTGCCACCAAAGTGGACAACCTCACATTTATCCACATTATACTGCATCTGCCATGCATTTGCCCACTCACCCAGCCTATCCAAGTCACCTTGCAGCCTCCTAGCAGCCTCCTCACAGCTAACACTGCCCCCCAGCTTCGTGTCATCCGCAAACTTGGAGATGTTGCATTCAAATCCCTCATCCAAATCATTAATATATATTGTAAATAGCTGGGGTCCCAGCACCAAGCCTTGCGGTACCCCACGAGTCACTGCCTGCCATTCTGAAAAGGACCCGTTTACTCCTACTCTTTGCTTCCTGTCTGCCAGCCAGTTCTCTATCCACATCAATACTGAACCCCCAAATACCATGTGCTTTAAGTTTGCATACTAATCTCTTATGTGGGACCTTGTCGAAAGCCTTCTGGAAGTCCAGATACACCACATCCACTGGTTCTCCCTTATCCACTCTACTAGTTACATCCTCGAAAAATTCTATAAGATTCGTCAGACATGATTTACCTTTCATAAATCCATGCTGACTTTGTCCAATGATTTCACCACTTTCCAAATGTGCTTCTATCCCATCTTTAATAACTGACTCCAGCATTTTACCCACTACCGATGTTAGACTAACTGGTCTGTAATTCCCCGTTTTCTCTCTCCCTCCCTTTTTTTAAAAGTGGGGTTACATTAGCTACCCTCCAGTCCTCAGGAACTACTCCAGAATGGAAGTCAACCTCCCTTCCATTGATTCCATTTACACCTCACGCTGCCTCAGAAAGGCTACCAGCATAATCAAGGATGAGTTGCACCCCGTCACTCCCTCTTCTCCCCTCTCCCATTAGGCATGAGGTACAGAAGAAAATGCATACCTCCAGAATCAGGGACAGTTTCTTCCTGGCTGCTATCAGGCAACTGATCCATCCTATCAACAACTGGAACATTTAGGATAGCATTAGGATAAAGATAGCAATAGGATAGGATAGCAACAACTAGCGAACTTGAGCTGCTATCTACCTCATTGGAGATCCTCGGACTATCTTTAATCGGACTGTACTGGACATTTCTTCACTAAACTATTATTCCCTTTATCATGTATCCGTACACTGTGGATGGCTCGATTGTAATCATGCATCGTCTTTCCGCTGACTGGTTAGCATGCGACAAAAGCTTTTCACTGTACTTCGGTTAAAGTGAAAATAAGCTAAACTAAACACATTTTTAAAAGCAGGCAGATATCTTGGCACTTAAAGAGCAAAATAGAGCATGCAGGATGTTTGTCATAGCTTTACAATGATACAATTTATTTGTTGTCGTTTGAACCTCATTGAGGTTCAAACGAAATTTGGTTTCTGCAGTCATGCAAACAAGTAGAAGAACCAAGACACAACACAATTTACACAAACAACCATCACAGTGAATCTCCTCCTCGCTGTGATGGAAGGCAAAGACTTATCTCTCCCCTGCACTCCCCATTCCCCTCCCGATGTCAGAGTCAAAGCACCCGGCGGGTGATGGTAAGTAAGTCCCGCGGCCATTTAAAGCCGCGCCGGGCGGTGATGTAAGGCCACGCTCCAGGTCATCCTCAACCCCGCAACTCGGGCGGGAGAAGTCGCCGTTGCGGAAGCCCCGAAAAGCGGTCTCCCACCAGGGACCCGCGGGCTCCCGGTGTCACCGTCCACCAGACCTGCGGCTGGAGCCTCCGAATCTCCGGGGTTGGGCCTTAGCAGCGCGCCACCACAGCTCCTCCCGCTCCGAACTCAGCCAGCTCCGCGGTGGTAAGAACGCAAACTCCGCGACTGGAGCCCCAGGTCGTTCCGGTTGGAGGCTGCCCACGGTGCTAGGCCCCAACGACAACGGAGACCCGACAGGGAAAAGGTCGGGTCCTCCGTACAGGGAAAATATTTTAAAAGTTTCCCCACCCTCCCTCTTTTTAAGGGAATGAAGCCTATTCCTGTGCCCATGGCTATCTGGACTACACTTCTTCCCACCCTGGTTCATGTAAGGACTCCATCCCCTTCTCCCAATTCCTCCGCCTACGCCGCTTCAGCTCCCAGGATGAGGTGTTCCACAGCAGGGCATCGGAGATGTCCTCATTCTTCAGGGAACGGGGGTTCCCCTCTCCTACCATAGATGAGGCTCTCACCAGGGTTTCTTCGATACCCCATGACACTGCTCTCTCTCTCCATCCCCTCACTCATAACAAGGGCAGAGTCCTTACCTTCCTAGTCCTCACCTTCCACCCTACCAGCCGTCACATACAACAAATAATCCTCCGTCAGTTTCGCCACCTCCAACGTGACCCCACCACTCGCCACATCTTCCCATCTCCTCCCCTGTCTGCCTTCCACAGAGACCGCTCCCTCCGTAACTGCCTGGTCAATTCTTCCTTTCCCTCCCGCACCACCCCCTCTCCGGACACTTTCCCTTGCAACCGCAGGAAATGCTACACTTGTCGCTTTACCTCCCCCCTTGACTCCATTCAAGGACCCAAGCAGTCGTTCCAGGTGCGGCAGAGGTTCATCTGCACCTCCTCCAACCTCATCTATTGCATCCGCTGCTCTAGGTGTCAGCTGATCTACATCGGTTAGACCAAGCGTAGGCTTGGCGATCGCTTCGCAATAACCAGCCTGATCTCCCGGGTGGCTCAGCACTTCAACTCCCCCTCCCATTCCGTATCCGACCTTTCTGTCCTGGGCCTCCTCCACGGCCAGAGTGAGGACCACCGGAAATTGCAGGAGCAACACCTCATATTTCGCTTGGGCATTTTATACCCCAGCGGTATGAACATTGACTTATCTAATTTCTGGTGGTCCCAACTGTCCCCCCCATCTCAGCTCTCCCTCAGCCCTCTGGCTCCTCCTCTTCCTTTCTTCTTCCCACCCCCCACCCTCACATCAGTCTGATGAAGGGTTTCTGCCCGAAACGTTGCATATTTCCTTCGCTCCATAGATGCTGCTGCACCCACTGAGTTTCTCCACCATTTTTGTCTTCCTTCAGTTGTGTGATTAGTTTTAGTTTAGAGACACAGCACAATACAGGCCCTTCGGCCCACCGAGTCTGTGCCGACTGGCAATCCCTGCACACTAACACTATCCTACACACTTTACAATTTTGCCAAGCCAATTAGCCTACAAACCTGTACGCCTTTGTAGTGTGGGAGGAAACCGGAGATGCCGAAAAACCCCACGCAGGTCCACGGGGAGAACGTACAAACTCCGTACAGAATGCACCCGTAGTCAGGATCAAACCCGGGTCTCTGGCACTGTAAGGCATCAACTCTACCGCTGTGCTACTGTGCCCAGCTTGTGTTTTGTCAAAAGACTACAAGCAAATTTTGCATAACAGAACAAGGAAGTTACAAATGTAATCAAGCAGGATATAGGATACACCTAAATCATTAATTTAAAGTTAGCTCAGTCCGTGACTGAATGTCACAGAACCAATAGTCAGTTAAAAATCCCATCCTAGATCTTGTCCTGAACAGTAGACTGGAGTTCCATGATGGTTCAATGGTCCCATCCCAGAGAAAACCCACGCAGGTCACGGGGAGAATGCACAAACTCTGAGTAAATGCCTTACACCCTTTAGAATTAGCACCAGCACTATCTGCTGTTTGTAGGAATAGGTGATGCAGATGTCCTCTGTGAATGTAATAGTCGACTGTGTACATTCTCCTGGCATTCCTGCAGAAACTGCTGCTGAATTTTTGTCTAGCATGAAACAAACAAAAGTGAATTATCTGCCAATCAGTTGTCTTAGACCTGACAAGCTAACAGTACAGTTAGTGACCTACAATGGCAAATGTGGTGGCTGCAAACTGTATGTCACCAAGCACGAGGTGATGGATCAGGCTTGTCCCATTATACCATTACGATGGGTAATGCCTGCCGGAGTTTGAGCCAGCAGCTCCACATTCCTGCCTACTTTTCCAATAGCTAACATGGATTCACGGAATTTTTTAACAGAAAACAGGTTAATTTTAAGAACTCCCAGATGTCTCCAAAGATCGCTGGAGACCGAAGGCGCATGGCACAACCAACCCTGATTTTGCGAGTGTTAAAAAGAGCAAAGATAAAAGGTTAAACGCCCGTTCCACTCTTTATTTTGATATTTCGAGCACTCCACAATGTCAAGTACCAGATGATTGCTAGATTGACACCATTTGTTATTCTCATGAAGAGCTTAATAATAAAAAATATATATTTAGGCCTTCAAATACCCATTTCTAATACAATTGCAAATGTACAAGCTGGAGAGAGGAATTCATTTTCTAATATAAATGTATTGTTACACATATCAATGCCATGCCAAGATAAGAGTTTTAAAATTGAGTTATTTCAATTGTACTTGTTAATATTTTGATAATTAATTATGCTGTACAGGGCATCATATTTGTTTGATGTAACCTTCCACAGTTGAATGCAAATTGAACAAAATGAAAAGTTCTCTCAATTAAACATTATGAAGAAACTATACACCCATGCACAAACAAAAGTCGGTGCTTTCTGTTTTCATTTTTACACTTTAAATGATCAACAGAAGTGCTGGCATTGGAACGGGCCGGAGAGGTTTACAAGAATGATTGGGGATGATTGGGTAAATATCTGAGGAGCATTTGATGGCTCTGTGCCTGTACTCGCTGGAGTTTAGAAGGATGATGGGGGTATCTCTTTGAAACCTACCATACAATGAAAGGCCTAGATAGAGTGGACATGGAAAGGACGTTTCAGTAATGGGAGTGTCTAGAACCAAAGGGCACAGCCTCAGAATACAAGGACATACCTTTAGAATGGAGATGCGGAGGAATTTCTTTAGCCTGGTTGTGGTGAATCTGTGGAATTCAGTGCCATAGATGGCTGTGGAGGCCAAGTCATTGGGTATTTCGAAAGCAGAAATAGATATGTTCTTGTGTAGGAAGGGACTGCAGATGCTGGTTTAAACTGAAGATAGACACAAAAAGCTGGAGTAACTCAGCGGGACAGGCATAATCTCTGGAGAGAAGGAATCGGTGAAGTTTCGGGTCGAGACCCTCCTTCAGACTGAAGAAGAGCCTCGACCCAAAATGCTACCCATTCCTTCTCTTCAGAGATGCTGCTTGTCCCGATGAGTTACACCAGCTTTTTGTGTCTATCTTCAATAAATATGTTCTTGATTAGTAAGGGCATCAAAGGTTACGGGGAGAAGGCAGGAGAATGGGGTTGAAAGGGAAGAATAGATCTGCCATGATCAAATGGCACTGCAGTGAATGGGCCGAATGGCCTAATTCTGCTCCTATGTCTTATGGTCTTATAGAAGAGAGGTACGTCCATTGATTGCATTACTTTCCGCATTGGGTACCTTGTGTCTGCTGATCGATGCAGAGTAGGCAGAACTCCATGAGCAGAAGCTTACATTGGGTCCTGCTACTTACATTGCCAAAGCCGACATTTAAAATCTGCTGAAGATATCGCAACTGAGGATCTAAACGATGCGTTGGACAGAACATGTCCACTCTACGTGGGTTTGAGAAAAAAGGCTCCTAAATGTTTTTGGAGGATCAAGTGCAGGTGAAATTAGATGATGTGATCCTTGTAATAATATGAATAAAATATGTCCTGTTGACAACGATGTCTGTTGGCTTTGCTTTTGGTTGTTATAAGGCATCCTTGATGTAACACCCTTGCAGAAGCCCTGAGGTGGTACTAACACGACTAAAGCAAATTGAGAGTTACAACTTAGGCAATTATTTGACTTCTCCTTTTTGTTTGCTATGCTGCTGGTTCCTGTGATAATCAGTAATGACCAGTAATTATGGTTAATGGTGCCTCATGGGCAGTCAATTGGATGAGTGAAATACAGTATTGAACAGGAGAGAGTTGTTTTGCTATTAGTGCTCCAGATAGACAGAATCACACAGGCCTTTCCCCCCCACCCATAAACCAACCCCCACTAAAGTTGAGTGTGTTCATAAGTTGTACGAGCAGTTAGGCTATTCAGCCCATCAAGTCTACTCCGCCATTCAATCAGGGCTGATCGATCTTTCCCTCTCAACCCCATTCTCCTGCTTTCTCCCCTTGACCCCTGACACACTTACTCACCAAGAACCTATCAATCTCCACCTTGAAAATATCCATTGACTATCCATTGAAAATATCCGTTACGCTTGCAACCTTGTAACTACCTGACATCAGAATTCACTGCCTGCCCTTTCAGAATGGTCTGTGACCGATGGCACCATTGCCGTATCAGGGAATGGTGGGCATCAGAACATGGCACATTTAATTGGATGGCTCGGTGCAAATCAGGATTCTACCATTCATGGAACAGAGAACAGCACAGCACAGGAACTGGTCCTTCACCCTACAATGTCAGCGGCAAACATAATGCAAAGTTAATCTTCTCTGCCTGCACATGATTTATAGCCCTCCATTCGCTGCATATCCATAGGCCTACCTAAAAGCCTACTAAATCCTGCTGCCAGATCTACCACTACCACCATCCTTGGCAGTGTGTGGAAGACACCTACCACTCTGTGTAAAAAACTTGCCCCACACATCTCCTTTAAACATTGCCACTTTAAAGCTATGCTTTTTGTTCCATTGACATCTCCATCTTATTCCTTTTTGGATGGCAAGGTACAGGGGGGTAATGGGTCTGTCCCACTTTGGCGACTCTTTAGGCGACTGCCGGGGGCTAATTTTAATGGAATGCACCTTTGACACCTGGCAACAACCTCCGACAACACCCACGACAACCTATGTCAGCAAATATTGTCGCCACTGTCACCAAAAAATGTTCAACATGTTGAAAATGTTGTGGGAGTCTCCTGTAGTTGCCCAAAAAATCGCCTATGTGGGACAAGCCCATTCGTCTGCTTGAAGATACATTTATTTGAATGGTGAGAGAGTTCAGGGTTCTGGAATTTAGATTTGGATGGTAGATGGATTGGAGGACAGGCACGTTTGCATGTTTGCATGGGGAACTCCGGAGACTAACTCTGAAATGGATGGTGGGGTGATCAGAAGATCTGAGATCAGATATGAACGTTGAGGCAGTTTGGAGGCCTGGTCTCTGTCAGGGACGGTTGGTGCTTATTAGGAGGCTGACTGGCAGATTTGGATGGGTGGGGTATCCTGAGAGCAGTTCTTTGTTATGGAATTGGAGAGAAATGGGATTCTGATAGAAGTTTGGATGCCGGGTGGGCCTGAAAGATGCGAGCAAGTCACGGGTTTACCTGGCAGGCATTCAATCCTACACTGTATCAAGAGAATCTTTTTTCAGCTCAGCCCAATGGCATGTGTTCCCAAGATAACTGCGCCCACATTCCCTTGCAATATTCCAAAATGAATTTTGCACAGCAAACTCCATCACCGCAAACCCCCTGACACACAATTTGTGCCTTTTCCCTGAAATGTCAAGTTAGATTTCCAGAGTGATGCAAGATGACTCAAAATTGCTTGTTTTCACACTTCTCTCTTGGGGAATAAAAAGTCAATTTCCAATTGCATTATGCTGAAAAACCCACCATTGAAAAGCACCCATGCAGTCACACAGAGTATGTACAGACATCACATTGTACAACCTTGAAAGCTGGGATGAAACCTTAGTCCCTGGAGCTGTCCTAACCTAAGGTAAGTAATTTACTGTGAAGTTTTATCCAAAGTTCCATTGTAAATTTCCTTCTCTCCAGAGATGCTGCCTGTCCCGCTGAGTTACTCCAGCACTTTGTGTCTATCTTCGGTGTAAACCAGCATCTGCAGTTCCTTCCTACTCCATTGTAATTTTGACCTATTTTTCTTGTTTTATTTTTCTTTCTTTCTTTCTTTCTTTTATTCCTTCGTCTAAAATCCGTATGTCAAAGCAACAGTTTTGATACCATAAAACCGCCCTCAATATTTCACAGCAAATGCAGCCAACCACACATTTAGACATTTGGACAATAGCATTGTCAAAGTCTGAAGAAGGATCCCAACCTGAAACCCATTCATGTTCTCCAGAGATTCTGCCTGACCCACTGATTTACTCCAGCCAGCAACTTGTCTTGATTTTTTTGTAAACCGACACCTGCAGTTCCTTGTGGTATCAAAGTTGTTGGTTTTAACTGAGGCTTGAAGGACACAGGAGGCATGGAAGGGTTTACTGAACAAATTCTAAAGTGTAGATTCTTGGTAAGGTGGCCCCAGTAAAGAAGCAAATGAATTCATTAATGTGCAATAAACCAGAATTACAGAAGGGCCGTTGATATTTGAAGGCTTATTGGGCTGGGGGAAATAAATTAATTGGGATAAGCAAATTTAATACACAGAAACAAAGACATTTTTTTTTTGTCATAAAGTCATAGAACCATAGCCGCATGGAAAAAGGCCCTTCCACCCAACATACACATACCAACCAAAATGACCCTTACACCCCTGTCCCATCTACCTGCATTTGGCCCATTTCATCTAAACTTTTCCTATCCATATACCTGTCCAAATGTCTTTTAAATGCTGTTTTTGATACCTGCCTCAACTACCTCCTCTGGCAGCTCATTCCATTTACGCATCAACCTCTGAGTGAAAGCATCGCCCCTCAGGTTCCTGTGAAATCTTTCCCCTGTCATCTTAAAAATATGTCCTCTGCTTCTTCATCCCCCTACTCCTGGTAAAATACACTGTGCATTCACCCTATCTATTCCCCACATGATTTATACACTTCTAGAAGATCACCCCTCAGCCTCTTGCACTCAAAGGAATAGAGTCCTAGCCTACTCAACCTTTCCCTATAGCTCAGATCCTCAAGTCCTGTCAACATCCTCTGCGATCTTCTCAAATTAGCAACATCTTTCCGATAGCAATGTTACCAAAAATGAACACAATACTCCAAGTGCAGTCTCTTCAATGTCTTGGACTAAGACTTATACAACAGTTAGAAAGTGAGGTATTGCCTAACTGGGAAGTGGTTTAGTCAGCAGATATGGGACTTCTGGTTTAATGGGACATAGTGTAAGAGTGGATTCAGCTAACTGAATTTTAGGATGATGTTAGTTTAATATGCTTGTGAGTGCCCAGGAGCGAACTAAATACATGGAAGCATGTGGATTTAGAAAAAAAAAATAATCAACATTATCATTTTGCTCATGATTATTCATTCACGGATTTTGCTTTTTATTAATAAGAATGATTCAGAGGCAGAAATAGAGTAAAAGTGCCTCGTTCCTACAAAGATGACACATGTTTGAAAACTAACTCAAATTCAATCAGTCATTAATAATCACTAATGGATGCAATAGTGTTTCATTATATCTGGACATTCAGAAAGCATTTGATAAGGTCCCACACAGGAGATTAGTGGGCAAATTTAGGGCACATGGTATTGGGTGTAGGGTATTGACATGGATAGAGAAGTGGTTGGCAGACAGGAAACAAAGAGTAGGAATAAACTGTCAGAATAGCAGGCAGTGGTGAGTGGAGTGCCGCAAGTCTCGGTGCTGGGGATGCAATTATTTACAATATATATTAATGATTTAGATGATGGGATTAAAAGTAACACTAGCAAATTTGCAGATGCCACAAGGCTGGGTGGCAGTGTGAACTGCGAAGAGGATGCTAGGAGGTTGCAGGGTGACTTGGACAGGTTGACTGAGTGGGAAGATGCATGGCAGATGCAGTATAATGTAGATAAATGTGAGGTTATCCACTTTTGCGGCAAGAACAAGGAGGCAGATTATTATCTCAATGGTGTGAGATTAGGAAAAAGGGAAGAGCAACGAGACCTGGGTGTCCTTGTACGCCTGTCACTGAAAGTAAACATGCAGGTACAGCAGGCAGCAAAGAAAGCTAATTGCATGTTGGCTTTCATAATGAGAGAACTTGAGTATAGGAGTAAAGAGGTCCTTCTGCAGTTGTACAGGGCCTTGGTGAGACCACATCTAATAATAATAATAATAATAATAATAATAATAAATACTTTATTGATCCCTTCAGGGAAATTCAGATGTCCAGAAGCCTCCAACTAACAAACCCACAGATTCAAAACGAACGCAGACAGAAAATACATAGAATACAATGTGGACACTACCTGAGAGCAATAAATAAATACTTAAAAAGACCAATAATTAACAATTAAAAATTAAAAATTGCAAAATGCATCCCCCTACAGCCTAGCGGTCCGAATTATAAAATCTAATGGCTGCAGAGGTGAAGGATCTCCTGAACCGCTCCGTTCTACAGGGCAGGGAGAGGAGCCGGTTGTTGTTCCGAGTGCTCTTTTGACTCTCCAGAATTACATGGAGGGGATGCCCGGGGTTTTTCAGGATGGCCTGCACCTTGTGCCTCATACGCCTGTCAAGCACATCCATCCCAGAGTCTACTCTCCCCTCCAGCACTGAGCTAGCTCGTTTAACCAGTTTGACCAGCTTCTTGTTGTTTTTTGCACTAATGCTGTTGCCCCAGCAGACAACAGCGTAGAAAATAACACTTGCAACCACAGTGTTGTAAAACATGTGCAGCATATCATTACACACATTGAAGGATTTGAGCCTTCTGAGGAAAAAGAGTCTGCTCTGGCCTTTTTTGTAGAGGGAGTCAGAGTTGACAGACCAGTCCAGTTTGTTATCAAGGTACACTCCAAGGTATTTATATGTCTGCACCACCTCAAATACATCTGGAGTATTGTGTGCAGTTTTGGTCTCCTAATTTGAGGAAGGACATCCTTGTGATTGAGGGAGTGTAGCGTAGGTTCATGAGGTTAATCCCCTGGATGGCAGGACTGTCGTATGAGGAGAGATTGGAAAAACTGGGCTTGTATTCACTGGAATTTAGAAGGATGAGAGGCTATCTTATAGAAACATATACATTTATAAAAGGATTACAAGCTAGATGCAGGAAACTGTTTCCCAATGTCGGGGTGTCCAGAACCAGGGGCCACAGTCTAAGAATAAAGGGGTGGCCATTTAAAACAGAGATGAGAAAAAACCTTTTCACCCAGAGAGTTGTGAATTTGTGGAATTCTCTGCCACAGAAGGCAGTGGAGGCCAATCCACTGGATGAATTTAAAAAAAAAGTTAGATAGAGCTCTAGGGGCTAGCGGAATCAAACGAGATGGGGAGAAGGCAGGCACGGGTTACTGACTGTGGATAATCTGCCATGATCACAATGAATGGCCGTGCAGGCTCGAAGGGCCAAATGGGCTCCTCCTGCACCTATTTTCTATGTTTCTATTAATCAAATAAAAAAGAATATGAACTCAATTTAGTGCAAATAATGCTGGCAGAGCACTGGTGAAGAAGTTAACCTCAAATTAAACCCATGTATCTTTTATTATTATTCCAGTAATTCTCTAATGAGTTTCCTTAAATCTAGAATATGATATTGAACTATTTTATGTCATGCTCCTTTGGTTTAGCTCTCTTTTGCAGCACGAAAGCTATTGAACATCACCAAATGATATTCAGTACTCACTCTCAATAAACACAGTATTCGAAGATCCTAATCCTTCACTGGTTCTAAGCATTTAATCTCTTTTCACAGCAGTCAGTATAATGTTGTCAGAGCAAACATGCACTAAAATGCTTGAAGCCTAAATGACTTGCTTTTATGACCCATCTTTTTCCGACTTACAATTTATGTTGGCGTATTTAATGAATTTCAGTAGGTATATAACATTATTAAACTTCAACCAAACACTATTAAGGTTATGAGCATATTTGAACTGCATCTGCAGGTAGACATCAAAGGACCCTGAATGCAGAAAGAAGGTTAGCTCATCAATGTTGGATTATGTAAGTAAAGATCTTTTATTTCCTCAGTCACACTCCTTTGAATTAGTTTATGGTGATAAAAAATGATGTCAAGCAGTAAAACTGCTAAAAGAGATCTATTTTAAAAAATCAATCACATCCATGGCCAAAAACAATTTGGACATCAAATGGAAGAATCGGTATTAATGCAGTTTCCATTAAAGCCTCAGAATAAGCCATACCATAGGGTGGGAGATTGCAACCTTCACGTGGTCCGCCCTGTTTCGACGAATGCAATCAACCTGTGGCATGCACAATCAAATAAGATCAAATAGAACAAGTAGTCATACAACTTTAAGCTGTGCACGCCATACGCATGAAGAAGCGGAAACCATACCATATCCTACCCAAACAATACTTTATTAGGTTACGGCTTTCTTTATTATCTGGATGTTTCAGCCATTTTGTGCACAGCAAGATTTCACAAATGTCAAATTAGATGAATGATTGAGGACTCGGTCTTTTCCTTTCAGATGCAATGTTTGCCAAAAGTCCAAGGGACCAAGTGTGTAAAACTTCAGTTCCACTGTGTAAAACTTCAGTTATTCCACTTTTAGAGTATACAGGTGCACAACCTTTTATCCGAAGATCCAAATAACGAAAACCTCCGAATAGCGGACATTTTTTCGGTCCTTGAAGAAAGGTCCTTGAAAACGTTCACCGAGGGCGGCCCGCAGAGGTGACAGCGAAACCTCCGGTCGGTCCTCGAAGAAAGGGGAACTAAATCCCCATTCATAAAAGAGAAGGTGAGGGTATATTGCGCGGGAGGGTTAATAATTGACAATATGCTGCTGACTGCCCGCTGAGTTAAAAAGTTCCCACGGTAGCACGATACACAGTGTATCGTGAGTCTTGCGTGGGAACTTTTTAACTCAGCGGGCAGGCAGCAGCAGCAGATTGTCGCTGCCTTCAGTTTCACCCCACCTACACCCCTCTGCTTCCCGGCCATGTGTGTGACCCCTTCCCTCCCCTCTCCAGCTCCCCGCCCATTGCACCAGCGCGGGGGCTTTGCACTGTCTTCATGTCGGCGATGCTAGCAGGTCAGTGCCAGTCACCGGAGACGTCAGGACCAACGGGACACCGACCCCCAGGCCCACTGCAAGCATGGAGATCCCAGAGACCCACAGCCAGCAGCAGCCCAGCCCCGTTCCAACTCCAGAGGAAAACTGCAAACTGGCCGGAGACATCAGGACCACCAGAAGCCGCTCCCCGATGGGCCGCTACGGCGACAAGTGGCAGTTCGCCCACAGCCCCCTCATCGGGACACCGACCCCCAGGCCCATTGCAAGCACGGAGATCCCAGATCAGCAACTCCAGCCCAGCCCCGCTCCAACTCCAGAGGAACACGCTCCCCGTATGGGCAGAAGCTGATGGTGTGCAAGGTACGTCTTGTTCTTGGGGGTCGCGCAGCTCGGGCTGTGGGCGAACAGCCACTTGTCGCCGTAGCGGCCCATCGGGGAGCGGATTCCTCTGGAGTTGGAGGGGAGGGGGGTATTGTGCTGTTTGATCGCTGCCTGCTATCCCAGGGACAGGGAGACAGGACGTTCACCGAGGGCGGCCCGCAGAGGTGACAGCGGAACCTCCGGTCGGTCCTGGAAGAAAGGGGAACTAAATCCCCTTCATAAAAGAGAAGTGGAGGGTATATTGCCCGGGAGGGTATATCGCCTACCTGGAAGAAACCGGACATTTTTCCCAGGATGTCGTCTGCACACCAAAGCTCACGAAAGCTCACGTTTGGCGCCAAACGCACGTCGCCTCTGCTGCACACGGATATAAGAGTGTGAAAATGTCCCCTAAGGGCATGTAGCCCCGCTAGGGTGACATGAGTGCGAGAGGTGATTCAATGCTGCGGTCACATTTATAAATTCAGGAACACTGCATTTCATACAGACATTTATTCTGCAAGAAAAAACTACATTGAAGACTCAAACTCGCGACCGAGGAACTGCCGGGATCAAGGCGCAAACTCGCGACCTTGCGGATATGAGCCGAGCACTCTACCACTGAGCCAGCCATTAAAATCTACGCAAAAAAATTTCCATTCCGAAGACCGACAAATTCCGAATTACGAAAAGTGTCTGGTCCCAAGGCTTTCGGATAAAAGGTTGTGCACCTGTAGTGTGAAGTTCTGGTTGCCGCACTACCGGAAACATGTGGTGTCTTTGGAGATGATACATAGAGTGTTGTCTAGATGGCAGCATATTATTTCTATGGTGAGGTTGGACAAACTTGAATTGCTTATTCTGGAGCACTGGAAGTTAATGGCGAACCTGAATCTGCAAAATACAATGAAATTATTTTTTGAGTCACCATGTTTGATGCCATTTCCAAAGTCCGGTCTGGGTGCCGACGTTCCTCTTCACGCTCACCCACCCTTGTGCCCCGGGCACCTCCTCAGTTGACTGTGAACGCGGAAGGTAAGAGCCCGGTTCACTTTCCTACCAGTCTTGCTCCTCGTGACCATCATCACCAGCTCCCTCCTCTTCTGTTCGCTGGTCTTTGGGGGCCGAGCAAGGGCCAGGCTCAGCGGCTTTGCCTCGACATGCCGCAACCCACGGGGTCTTTCTGGGCGGGTTCCCAGTTCCGCGGTGGGCGAGCTAGGTCTGCTTGGATCTTCCTGCCTTGCGGCTTTGGAGACTTCTCACGACCATAGGCTGTATGGTCGTGAGAGGTCTCCTGTGGTCGGCACTGCCAGGGGAAGTGGTAGCAGCAGTTATGATAGCATCATTAGACAGATACATTAACTGACAGGGAGTCGAGAATTATGAACCATATGCAGGCAGATGGGTAAGTTGCTCTCACTGTGGAGGAAATGGGTGACAAAGTGTGAAAAGATAGAACTAGTCTGAACAGATGGTTGGCATGGATTCGATGAGAAAAAGGGTCTGTTTCCGTGCTGTATCTTTGAACTAAACTAAGAAAGCAGTTTAGTTTCGGTTTTTCTAGATTGGTGACAGCAGAGATGTAGAAAGGCACTGTTACAGACTGAGGCCCATAGAAAAAGTTAGTGAAAGTTTTGATTAAAAAAAGTTGACTTAAGGACAAGAAGCACAGAGTCAGGATAAATGGTTATTATTCAGACTGGAGACAGTGGTTTGGCCCAGAATCTGCACAAGGACCATGTCTTATTAATATATATAAATGGTTTTAACACTGGAATACAAAGGAGAGATAGACTCACTTTAACTGGAATTATGAAAGGTTTTGACAAATTCTCGTATTGTTGATCCAGAAAGTGAGTCACAAGGGAACTGGGGCATGTTTGCAAACTTAACGTCAAATTTTCAAATTTTAAAGAAGATTTTATTTTGTTGATTATTTAGTTTATTTTAGAGATACAGCATGGAAAAAAAGGCCATTCAGCTCACCGAGTCCGCAACATACCAGCAATCCCGCACATTAACACTATCCCACACTAGGGCCATTTTAAACATTAATACCAAGCCAATCTGCACGTCTTTGGAGTGTAGGAGGAAACCAAAGGTCTCTGAGAAAGCCCAGGCAGGTCACAGGGAGAACGTACACACTCCGCACAGACAGCGCCCATAGCCAGGATCGATCCTGGATCTCTGGCACTGTACGCGCTTTAAGGCAGCAACTCAGACAGGTACTTCGATAAGAAGGTAGTACTAGCCAGAAGCAGACAAATGGGAGTCACATAGATAGGCACTTCATTCAGCATGGCGGTCACAGGGGGTAGCGGACCATCAGAGATGTAGGGGACCATCAGAGATGTAGGGGACCATCAGAGATGAAGGGGACCATCAGAGATGTAGGGGACCATCAGAGAGCCAGGGGACCATCAGAGATGTAGCGGACCATCAGAGATGTAGCGGACCATCAGAGATGAAGGGGACCATCAGAGATGTAGTGGACCATCAGAGATGAAGGGGACAGTCAGAGATGTAGGGGACCATCAGAGATGAAGGGGACCATCAGAGATGTAGGGGACAGTCAGAGATGTAGGGGACAGTCAGAGATGTAGGGGACAGTCAGAGAGGGAAGGGATAATTGGAGAGTCGGAGAGCCGTCGGAGTGCAACAGGGCCATCGGAGAGCGAGGAGGGTCGGCGAGAACGCAGGGGGACATGGCAGGGGGGCCCACCAAGAACAATGGCAGAGAGGGCCGCAGAGAATGACAGGGGATGGGGGGCCCTGCTGCCACATGCGGCGGCAGGTGGTAGATAGCAAAACGTTTGTAACGTTGTAGGCACCAAATGTGGCAACACTGGTGCACTGCCTAGGTGTGGTCTACTGCATGATTATACCGGCTTTTACTCGTTCACTCCTGGGCTGCACTATCTGGTTGTCTAGGGGTTTACACATTCACTGTTACTTTCACTTTCTCTCTTTCTCGCTCTTTCTCTCTCATTCTACTTTCTTGTTAAATTTAAAATAGAAGATGTACATCAAATGTATTTGGTCATATGCTGCGGTTTATACAACTGTACACTGCTTCTAATAAAAATACAAATAAAAATAAAAATACATTTGTAAAAATGTTTTACCGGGTTCATAAGGTCATAAGGGATAGGAGTAGAATTAGGCCATTCTGTCCATCAAGTCTACTGCGCCATTCAATCATGGCTGATCTATCTCTCCCTCCTAGCCCCATTGTCTTGGCTTCTCTCCATAACCTTTGACACCTGTACTAATCAAGAATCCATCGATCTCTGCCTTAAATATCAAGGGGTCAAAGGGTACTTTATTAGTCACATGCATCAATTGGTGTAGTGAAATGCGTATATATCCACTGAGCTGGCCTTCACAGCCTTCTGTGGGTTGCATGCAAAGTAAAGCATTTCACTGTACCTAGGTATATGTGACAATAAAGTATAATTGAATCATTGTTTGACTGGGACACTAACAACATTTAAGAACATCTGAATCATTTGGGCATGGAGGAAAATAGACCAAGTACTGGGGGAAGCAGTTAATACAGAAGAATTCCCAGCGATGGGTGTAAATCTGTTTGGCCAAATGGTCTGTTTCCATGCGATATGATTCAATGAGTGCCTGGATGATTCTGAGCTGTAAGTGTGCAAACTGGAGAATCTATTTGGACAAATTTAACTTTCCTGACAAACCTGATGAAGAACAATTGCTTTTCAGTCCCGTACAATATCACCCTACAAGATTGCAACAGGGGGGGGGGGGGGACACACGGTAGCGGCACTTCCGCCCACTGAGTGCGCGTTGACCAGTGATCACCCCGTACACTAACACTATCGCACACACTAGGGAACAATTTACAATTTTACTGAAGCCAATTAACCTACAAATCTGTAGGAGTGTGGGAGGAAACCGGAGTACCTGGAGAAAACCCATGCGGTCACAGGGAGAACGTACAAACTCCATGCAGACAGCACCCGTAGTCAGGATCGAACTCAGAAATCCGGTGTAGTAAGGCGGCAACTCTACCGCTGTGCTACTGTGTTTACTGTGAAGAAATTTGACTTTGACTTTGTCTTTTTGACTTTGCCTAACTGGTTCCACTGAAAACTATGTACCACTGGTTCCCATTTTTGGAGTCAACATCAGCTGATGGAAAAAACAATAATATTCCTCTAAGTGTTTGCATGCCCTCATTCTGAAACATTTGGCACTCGGTTTTTCACCAGGTGTGGTAACAGGCCACCACATATCGAGAAAAAGGCATAGAATCAAAGGTGAAGAGGCACATGGATGGAAAAGGCGGGAAGCCTTGTCACAGATACTATAGGGGAAACCCAGCCAAACAATGTAAGTTAAGGCGGAGCTACAGTTGTTACAGGATATGATGCATTGTCCAAGTGTGCAACTACTAAAGGGTGGTGGAGGCATACAACAAGATGGTAGTCCCATTCTGCTTTGGAACAAAGGAGGCAGGTCTGTCAGGTACTGCATCTGAGGCAAATGGGATATACCTGAAAGTACTTAGCTTCTCTGAGGATAACAATAAAAGTGATATATAAGGAGAAAATGTATTGGCCGAGGAAGTGTCTATAAATATGTATATAGACACCAGGAATTTTTCTGAGAGGGGCATCATTTCTGCGAGGGATATAATTTATCCTGTGGAGGTAGATTTGCTCCTTACAGCTCCAGAGATCAAGGTTCAATCCTGACTACGGGTGCTGTCTGTGCGGAGACTGTGTGGGTTTTCTCCAGGTGCTCAGGTTTCATCCCACATTCTAAAGGTTTGATGATTAATTGGCTCCTGTGAAATGCCCCATGTGTGTAGAATGCAACACTGGGAAATCATGGAACTATTGTATGGGCGATTGCTGGTTGGCGTGGATTCATTGGGCCTAAGGGCCCGTTTCCACACCATATCTCCAACAAACTAAAACAGGTTTTTAATTGCATTTTCTACAATATTCCCTCAGCGTAAAATTTGGAAACACCACAAAGTTTATTGTAGGTACACAAAAATGCTGGAGAAACTCGGCGGGTGCAGCAGCATCTATGGAGCAAAGGAAATAGGTAACGTTTCGGGCCGAAACCCTTCTTCAGACTGATAGGGGGTGGCGGGGAGAAGGAAGGAAAAAGTTTATTGTGTCTGATGGAAATTTTAGCTGAAGAATAATAGTTGATGTGGTTCTTGCTTCAAATTGATGCTTTGGTAACCGATTATGCACTTATGGTGAAGAAGTATAATGACGTGATATTCTAACTTTAGTAAACTTGAATGAGGGATAGTTATTGCCTGGGCTACTGGGATAACTCGTCTACTTCTCTTTAAAATCCTGTCATGTATTTTTATTTACATTCACCTGAAAGCAGATGGGATCCTGGTTTCTCAGACCCAAAGCAACATCTCGGAGATGCCACCACTCCCCCAGTCTCACACTGAGACATCAGCCTAAGTTTGTACTCAAGAATTGAATCCACAATCTTCTGGCTCAGAGGCTTGAGTTTTGTCAACACACAGTATAAATAAAAATGACAATTTGAACAGAGTAAATTGTGCAGCAGTATTTTTAACTTCTTTGCATTGTGAACGGATCAATTTTGGCACAATATGCTGGCCAAAGGTATTTTTTATTTGTAGCTAGAATCAATAAATAATGTTTTAATCTCTTGTCATTGACCAAGACAATAGACCAGACTGCCACCTGTCAGTAACTGTTGCCAATTAAATATTTCTTCATAGCAAGTCATAATTGATAATGTCATATGCCCTTTATCAGAGCACCAGTTATTATTTTTTGGCGAAAATCTCCACTGAACACAACAACATTGCAATTAATAATGTTTTGCCTAACTGATGTTTCCAGTTGGGTTTTATTAATAATTGACTAATTCTGAGAGCTCAAGTAAAAGCCCTACAGCTATTTGTGCAAAAAAATAAGCTGCAAATGATTCCATCTTGACCCCTCTTCTGCAGATTTGGGTTAGAGAGCGTAACACTGTGACCAGCATTGACAAATCCAATTTGTGCATTTGCACTTGAAAACCGTGCTGGTACCGCTTCACCCGTCTGGTGTCATTAACAATTTTGCTATTTTCTTTCTCTGTCCAAAACCGTTAGACAATTTGTCTTAATAAACATGTTTTGCCCATTTCTCCCTGCCAGACATAGTCCATGAAGCCTAGTAATAAATGTATTTTTGCTTAAAGCATTTTTTCTCTCTGTGTGAGATGCAGCCAATTTTAATTGACTGGTCCAAGATTGAGGCTCAGAAATCAGTCCCCAATAGGTGGCATCAGGGGCGGAAAACCCGGGGGGGCCAGAGGGGACACGTCTTGACACGTCTTGACATGTTTTGAGAGGTGGGGGATTTTAAAAGCCGGTGATCGAGGGTGTCGATTGTAGGAGAAAGACGTCGATCGGCAGGCAATAGGGGTGGGACATGATTCAGCGCGATGACTGGAGAAGGGAGGAGTGGGGGGGGACTGAGGATAGAGTGCGGTGATTGGAGGAGGGAGACGTGGCACAGACCTGCGCTTCATCCGCAGCCAGGATGATCCCGGCCGGCTCTCCGGCGCTGTCCTGTCCCCTCCCAAGTACCCTCTCCCCCGCCCCCCCCCCCCCCCCCCCCCCCCCCCCCACGGGTGGCCAGAGAGGTCGGCAGCAAAGATCCTCCACTATAGGATCTAGGATCTTTGGTCGGCAGTCAGATGGGCCAGCGCAGAGAAACAGCGCTAAACCCAGCTAACTCTGCCTGTCCCGCCAGGTGAGCTTACAACCCTTCCTGTACTTGCGGGAAATATGGCCAGCGAGGAGAAGCAGCGCTGGTGTGCCGTTAGTCCAGACAGGGCTGTAGTTAACCCGGTGAGACAGGCAGAGTTGAGCTGCATTTAGCGCTGGATTGAGCCTCTGAAGCCTCGCGCGTGTGAGCGTGTGAGTGTGCGCATGCCAAAAAATTGTGTTCCCCGTCCCCTCCATGTTTTGATAGCGCATTATTGCGGTCTTGGGTGGCATGTAGTGTTTTGTATTGCAGGGACTTGAAGTCAATAGAACCAAATTTTGGAAGTGGATTACAATATGTAGCAGATGCTATTTAACACATTTTGGGGTGAACTAGATACACATATACTTTGTTTAAGAAGGAACTGCTAATGCTGGAAAATCGAAGGTAGACAAAAGTGCTGGAGAAACTCAGCGGGTGCGGTAGCATCTATGGAGCGAAGGAAATAGGCAACGTTTCGGGCCAAAACCCTTCTTCAGACTGATGTTGGGGGGGGGGGGGGGGGAGAGGGAAGGAAAAAAGGAAGAGGAGGAGCCAGAGGGCTGAGGGAGAGCCGAGAAGGGGAGGAGACAGTGAGGGCTACCTGAAATTGGAGAAGTCAATGTTCATGCCGCTGGGGTATAAACCGCCCAAACAAAATATGAGGTGCTGCTCCTCACTCTGGACATGGAGGAGGCCCAGGACAGAAAGGTCGGATTTGGAATGGGAGGGGGAGTTGAAGTGCTGAGCCACCGGGAGGTCAGGTTGGTTAATGCGGACCGAGCAGAGGTGTTCGGCGAAACGATCGCCAAGCCTACGCTTGATCTCACCGATGTAGATCAGCTGACATCTAGAGCAGCGGCTGCAATAGATGAGGTTGGAGGAGGTGCAGGTGAACCTCTGTCGCACCTGGAACGACTGCTTGGGTCCTTGAATGGAGTCGAGGGGGGAGGTAAAGCGACAAGTGTAGCATTTCTTGCGGTTGCAAGGGAAAGTGCCCGGGGAGGGGGTGGTGTGGGTGGGAAGGGATGAATTGACCAGGGAGTTACGGAGGGAGCGGTCTTTGTGGAAAGCAGACAGGGGGGGAGATGGGAAGATGTGGCGAGTGGTGGGGTCACGTTGGAGGTAGCGATACTGACGGAGGACTATTTGTTGTATGTGACGGCTGGTGGGGTGAAAGGTGAGGACTAGGGGGACTCTGCCCTTGTTGCGAGTGCGGGGATGGGGAGAGAGAGCAGTGTATGGAAGAGACCCTGGTGCGAGCCTCATCTATAGTAGGGGAGGGGAACCCCCGTTCCCTGAAGAATAAGGACATCTACGATGCCCTGGTGTGGAACACCTCATCCTGGGAGCAGATCTGGCGTAGGCAGAGGAATTGGGAGTAGGGGATGGAGTCCTTACAGGAAGCAGGGTGGGAAGAAGTGTAGTCTAGATAGCCATGGGAGTTAGTGGGCTTATAGTGGATGTCGGTCAGACGTCTATCACCTGCGATGGAGATAGTGAGGTCAAGTGTACACATATACTTTGTTGTCTTTGTGACTGATTAACATGCAGGTACACTCTGTTAACTGCTATTCATATTTTGTTTCCATGTTTACATTACATTTAAATCCCTTCATTGCCACATTTTACTCTTAGTGATCTAACTCCCCTGGATTAGCATATTATTCATTCTCTTAAAATAATCTCCTCTGCCTGAACGTGATCCATATCAATGGTTCAATGGTACTTCCTTGTCACACGTACCTAAGTACAGTGACATTCTATTTTTGCATACCCTTCCAATCCCTGCATATCCATTGCCTATCCAAAATATTGTATTTTCTTCCACCATCACCCTTGGTGATGCATTACAGGCAACCCCCATTCTCTGAGGTTAAAAAAAACTTGCCTTGCCTATCTCCTTTATGCCCTCTTATCCTTGACATTTCCAGCCAGGGGATAAAGGGTCTGACTGTCCACCCTATCTGCCTGTATGCCTCTCATAACTTTATGTACTGTACTTTTATAAGGTCCGTTCCCTGTCCAAGCTCTTCTTAATCCAGGCATCATCCTGGTAAACCTCCTCTGCACCTTCCGCAAAGCCACCTCATCCATCCTGTAATAGGGTGACCAGAACTGCAAGTAATACTCCAAATTCATGGCTTGATAACATCCAAACAATCAGATAATTTGAACTGAATGGCTTTGAATTACGTGGATTAAGAACCAGTACACAGCGTACAACCAGTAATACTCCAAATGCGCCCTAACTAAAGACCTATAAAGCTGCGACATTCTATAAAACAGACAAAATGTATATCTAGAAATGCTATTTAGTCATCATCTCAGCCTCAGCACAGCAAAGACTAACGGCAAGAAAGCCCATCTATTTCATATTTAATATGCTCTCCCTGACACTTATTGTCACATCTCAGAAACTTGGCATTAGATTTATACTGCACACGAGCCATCCCTCCTTGAACAACATTTCGCTCCTCATGCAGTTTCTCAGTTTTTAGTAACAGTATAACCCTCTGAAGATTCTTCAAATGTCTTTCAACTGCCCATGAAATCTCTTGCTTTCATCTCCATCCACATCCAATTTATTTCACACTGAAAGGCTCCTCATCAACAGCTCGTGCTGTGTACTGGTTCTTAATCCTCGTAATTCAAAGTCATTCAGTTCAATTTATCTGACTGTTTGGATGTTATCAAGCCATGAATGGTGTATCTCCTGTGGTATTAACATTGCTTCATTTGGATTCATTTGAAAGCAATTTTATGTTTTTAGGCAAGAATTACTAGTTTGGAGCTTCGATTTCAATTACGTTCTCCCACTTGCAATAATTTGGGAACTTGGGAAAACCCACATCCTGAAATGTTTAAGTTGAAACGATAGCAGAAAATGCTCAAAATACTCGGTTGACACCATGGTGCATTGGTATGGTTGCTGCCTTACAGCGCCAGAGATTTAGGTTCAATCCTGACTATGGGTACTGTCTGTACAGAGTTTGTACGTTCTCCCCGTGACCTGCGTGGGTTTTCTCCGGGAACTCCAGTTTCCTCCAACACTCCAAAGATGTACAGGTTTGTAGATTAATTGGCTTGGTAAAATCGTAAATTGTCCCTCGTGTGTGTATGATAGTGTTAGTTTGTGGGGATCTCTGGTGAGTGCGGACTCGGTGGAAAGAAGGGCCTTTTTCCCGCTGTATCTCTAAACTAAACTTAACTAAACTAAAAACTCAGCAGGTCAGGCAGCATCTGTGGAATTTGTCCAGGATTTGTTTGTTTTGACTCACTTTTTTCTGTTTTTTTAAATTGGTTTGTAATTCCAAGTTTAAGTCTAACTCCAGAAAGCGGAGCACAAAAATCTAGGAAATAGTTGGGGAATTTTTGAAGGTGGAATTTCTGAAGGTATGATGGCGGGTGTTTCTGGATGAGTGTTTAAATTAGGAATTGTTTGCTTTCATAAGGGGGCCTGTAGAATATTTGTCTCTATTCTGAGGAAGAGCAGCAAAATTATTTTCAGTGTGTCATAATGAGTATTTAGTACGCAGTAACTATAACTAAAAATCGGATGATTTGGGTGCATCCATTTACTGATTGAGAAAGCTTGCTCTGTATAAAATTAATTGCTATTTTCCCAATATTACAACAATGTTTAAACTTCAGAAGTACATCACTGGCTGTAAAATACATTGAGTTACTGAAAAAGTCATGAAAGATGCTACATAAATGCATTTTTTAATCCTGCAGGAGGATTTAGAGAGCCAGTCAGACATTGAAAATAAAGGTGTCTATTTTAATAAAATACTCTTACTTACAAATCGGTTGATATAAAAATATTTTATTTTGCTATAGATCATTTAGTGGGATGTCTAACCACCAGCTGTGTGGACTATATCGTAGGAATCTGGCCTGGGATTTACGTTGCCTATGAAATTTCTCCTCTTCGGATCAACTTTCAGCACTCGAAGAATTCATCGTTACACAACTCCTCGACCATGCTTCATAACAAGTTCCTCAAAGGAGGTAACGATGGGAATACATGGCCAGCACCTCCCCAGGACACAATGCTTGCCCAGTTACGATTGTGTGCATCTGTTGTGCCTGCATTTCTATGGGAAGGTGACAGCTGGTTAACTCTGCTGTGACGTCAGGGAGCGGATAAGCAATTAAAGGTCCCATTCACCAATAGCGCAAATTCTCCTTCATCAACCTTCTTCATGTTGGGCGTTGTTTAGTGTAAAGTGTCAGCTGGGGCTCAGTTCACAGAGTCAAGGCTTGAGAACAATATTTCACTCCCAAGCTACTCCACTGAAAGAAACAAATAATCTGCTTGGTATCAATTGCAGTTTGCGGGAGCTTGGATGTGTACAAACTGGCTTTATTATAACGGTGATTACACTTCAAAACAGGTTCATTAGCTGTTATGTACTTGGAACATCTTGAAAGGAATGTGAAAGATGATATCTGCAAGATAAAATGACCCAGAATGGTTTGTAGATAATTAGAATGCTTTGTAAATTAATAAATCAAGAACACCTTTGATTCTTTCTGGTAAATAGATTATGTATATACATTACCTGTTAGTTCATCATGTGGTCAGTTAATTACTGCAAGCACGTGTCTAGGAAATGGTAAAGTTGGACAAGCAATCCAGAAGCCTTGGAAGGAAAATTAAGAGAGATAAATTTCAATCCCATCATTGTGCACAGGAATTTTACTTCGGAGTCACGTGAGTGACTACGTGAAGAACCCCTCCAGGACGCATGCGTGTCATATCGCTACACGCATTGCAACAAGTCACAGCAAGGGGAAACGATGTTCCCCTAGCGGCAAAATTTGAAAGCCAGGAACAGCAGGTAAGGAGACTCTGCGTTCCACAATTTGAAAGTCGGGAACAGCAGGTAAGAAGACTCTGCGTTCCTTCCACTTACCTTTTAGGTGGAGACATGGACCGGATCCACGAAGGCTGCGGGAAAGCTGGCGGGGAAGAACCGCGGAGTTGCGGGCAACCGGCAGCAGCAGCCAAAGGCACGCTAATCTCCCGTAATGGGAACAGCTGTGCCCGACTTTCGCTCCCGCACCGGGCCCGGCCGGGCGGGAGAGGGAAGCAAAAATTAATGTTCCCCGCGCTGGTTTCACAGGGGGGGGGAAGCTGGACAAAATAGTGTCCACAAGTGCTGCTAGTGAAGCTGGCTGGGGAGGACCGCAAAGTTGCGGGAGCCAGCAGCAGCTGAAGGCACAAGCCCCGTAAGGGATCAGCTGTGCCGACTTTTGGTCCCGCGCCGGCCAGAACACCACGGCCGGGCGGGAGACTATTTAAAAAGGGCCGTTGACTTTTGGACAAGTCAATAACGGCAGCAGACGGGGTGGAACGACGTTCCCCCGTAGTGACAATTTCAACCTGGACCTGCAGGTAAGAGCTGCGGCCTTTTTGTGTTTTTACCATGCTGATTTCAGGTGGAGAAACCAACGGGCTGCGACAAAGCTGGTGGGCTAGATGGGATCAGCTGTGCCCGATGTCGCCTCCACACTGGCCATATCCACTCCACGGAAGGGCAGTAAGGACAAAGCTGGAGAGGGAGGACCGTGGAGCAGCGGGCAGCCAGCAGCAGCCAGCGGCACTCGGATCACCGATAGTGGGATCAGCTGTGCCCGATGTCGCCTCCGCACCGGCCGGATCCACGCGGTCGGGCGGAAAGGCTAGACACAAAACAAACAAGGTCGTGAACTCAGAGGAGTCCGACTTTGAACAACCGCGGGCGGCCAGCACCCGAGAGCGCTGGAGCCGGATGGAGCGGTATGTGGAGCATTTGCTCCAACGTGACAGACTCCGGGAGATGTAGTCGGGTCACTGTGGGCCCTATGATAAACCCACAGCAGTACCTCTTGAAGGGATGCACAGTGCTTCTACCTCATCAGAGGGGAGCACTGCGGGTCAGTTCTGGGCTGACCTGGAAGAGGGGTCCGCAGAAGGAAAGACAAGTGTGCCGGGGGTGCAGGAACAAGAGAAACTACTGGAACCCACTACGGCCAAAGACAGCACCCCCACGCACCCACCAGCAGAACTGGTGAAAGCTTGAAGGTCCGGTACCCAAAACATGAGTCTTTTTAGGCCATGGCCCAGGCCGGCCTTCTTGGAAGATGCGGGGACCTCCAACACCAACCAAACTGAAAATCCAGACCCCAGCGCGACAACAGCAGCAAAGAACCTACAAAAAGTAAACCTACCACTGGTAACTATGGAGGTAGGTGGGTCTGGTTCCCTACAATAAACAGGGATCACGGAGGTTGGGTGGAGATTACACTCTTTCTGAATGCATGGAACATGATAACAACCGATACTTGCATCTTAAGCAGTATCCAGGGATATACAATAGAGTTTATACACAATTACAGCCCTCCAGTTCAACATATACTGAACCGAATGTTCGTGCCTTCTGATAAAGGAATATCAAAAGCGCAAGCTGAACTGAAGCGGCTTTACATAAAAGGTGTAATTGAGAAAACTCAATACGAACCATTAGAATTCATGTCCAAAATATTTATCAAAACAAAAAAGATGATGGTTGTCGCATCATCATAGATCTGACAAAATAGATACCTTTGTTACTGCTTAACAATTAATTTCCAAAGGTTACTTCAATGGCCAGCATCGATTTAAAAGATGCTTACTATTCAGTGCCTATACGAGGTGACCACAGATGTTACTTAAAATTCAACTGGATGGGACAACTCTGACAGTATAAAGCACTGCCAAATGGGTTATCATCAGCCCCAAGCTGTTCACAAAAATTTTGAAAACAGCCCAAGCGTTTCTACGGAAACGTACTCACATGGTCATGGCATATTTAGATGACATACTCATTGTGGGCAAAACTTTGGAATTGGCCAAACAAACTGTAACAGCCACAAAAAAAGTTATTTGGAAAACTGGGATTCATTTTCTATCCAGTTAAATCTAAACTAACGCCTTCCACTACTATGGACTATCTGGGGTTTCACCATTGACTCAGTTCACATGTCGGTGACTCTGCCTAAGGGAAAGGCTAGAGATTTAATAGAGGCTTGCAATAACCTCACTGACATCAGCAAACCATCCATCAGATTGATAGCAAAGTCATTGGCATAATGATGGCTGCCTTTCCAGCCACACAATTTGGACCTCTACATTACCAAAACTTACAGAGAGCAAAATACAAGCACTCTAAATTATGCAGGTCACTTTGACAGATCTATGAAACTACCAATCAAGCTAAAATGGAACTAAAATGGTGGATAGATACATCTGGCTTTGTTCCAATCCAATCATTGTCAGTAACCCTTCCATGCTACTACAAACTGATGCCAGTGCACTTGGGAGGGGAGCCACCAATACCATCACCAGCTGTGGAGGTAGATGGACTGCCCAGGAGGCATCATTATTACTCACACTGGGCATAAACTACCTGGAAATGTTGGGGCATTACATGGCCTAAAGTCATATTGTACTGGGTCATATCACCAACATGTTAGACACAGATAGACAATACCACCGTGGTAGCATACATTAACCACAGGGTGGAAACAAATCGACATCATGTGACAATCTGGCTATATAATTTGGCAATGGTGTATCCAGAGAGATATTTGGATATCAGTCACTTACCTACCAGGAAGACTAAATTCAGTGGCAGGCACCAGGTCACGCAAACTTAATGAAAACACCAAATGGATGTTGAATAAAATAGTATTTGCTGATATCACAGCAAATATGGAACACCAGATATCGATTTATTCGCATCTAGACTTAACCACCAGTTATCAAATTATGTTTCATGGGAACCAGACCCTGGGGCAGCGGCGACAGATGCATTTTCGCTGCATTGGGGGAGGGGGGGGGGGGAATTGTTTATTTACGCATTCCCTCCTTTTCCTGCCTCATCTGTCGGGTATTAAGGAAATACAACAAGACTCTGCATCTGGTATTGGGAGTACCCGATTGGCCTACACAACCATGGTTCCCAGTGGTATCAAACATGGTATTAGAACCATGTATCACCATCCCTCATAGACCAGATTATTGCTACAGTCTATATCAGGGAGTGGGCGATGCTCTGCCATAAAAACAACATCACCTACAGAGACATGAACATCCCATATGTTCTGGAATATCTGGCAGGCCCCCACTATGATGAGGGGCTCAGTTACAGTGCCATCAACTGCGCCAGAAGTGCCCTATTGACTTACCTATGGCAGGGGACAGAGCATTACACTGTTGGGACTCACCCACTGGTACAAAACCTATGAGGGGAATTTTTAATACTATCCCCCAAGAACCAGATACTCCCAATTATGGGATGTAAGAATTATCCTGAAGATGCTCAGGAATTGATCTCCAGCAACAGTTTTGTCCCTACACAGACTGACATTAAAACAGTCATGCTAATGGTATTGGTCACGGCACAGAGGATACAGTCACTGCAAAAACTAGACTGGACAACATGACTTCCTCAACAGAAAATATTACGTCTCATATTTATGAGTTAGTAAGCAGAACAGAAAGGGATCAGCAGGCCTCAATATACAATTAGGTCATACCCAACAGATGACCGTCTGTGTATAGTAAGACATCTGTCGTTATTCATGGAGAAAACGAAAATCCTAAGAGGCAATGAAAAGGCACATTTTGGTCAGCCACAAGCAACCACACAAAAGAGTGACGGTCCAGACCATCTCAAGATGGCTGAAACAGGTGCTAACACAGGCTGGGGTGGATACTAATATTTTAAAATCTTTTTCCACCAGGGCTGCAGCCACATCGGCAGCGATGCAGTTGGATGTACCAATGGACCAAATCCTCAAGGTAGCAGGATGGTCTAGGGAAAACATTCCAATTATTTTATAATAAACCAGTAATGAAACCTGGAACGTTTGCAGAAACAATTTTAAGTTCTGTAAATTAATTTAAACCCATAAAAAGGGGTTATAAATTTGTGTTAACAAATTTTATGATTTCAATGTCGAATTCATGTCCAAATTATGTTAACACAATTCCTCCTACAGTCAAGGCAGACGTAATGCATGGACTCGTTTCCACAGCATGAAATCACAGAGCTTTAAAATCTTCACGTAGTCACTCACGTGACTCCGAAGTAAAATAGTAAGATTAAACGAGAACTTACCAGTTTGAAGTTTGATCTGTATTTTATGAGGAGTTACGATGAGGGATTACGTGCCCTCCGCTCCCAACCTGATCATATACTTAACTGGTATCTCTTCTCTAATCTTACTATGTTTAGTCATTACAGTTATCTGTGATTTCACACCGCTGCTTTGAAGAATGACACGCATGCGTCCTGGCGGGGTTCTTCACGTAATCCCTCATCATAACTCCTCATAAAATACAGATCAAACTTCAAACTGGTAAGTTCTCGTTTAATCTTACTATTAAACTTAGTCAATTAAATGAATGTAAGTGGAATGAAATGTTAGCATCATTAATGGCAACCACTGATTATTAAAGAAAGAAAATAGTAAGATTAAACGAGAACTTACCAGTTTGAAGTTTGATCTGTATTTTATGAGGAGGAACGTTGAGGGAATACGTGAAGAACCCGCTTCCAACGCATGCGTGTCATTCTTCAAAGCAGCGGTGTGAGGTCACAGAAACTATAATGACCTAACATAGTAAGATTATCAAAGAGATACCAGTTTTGATATGATCATAGGAGGGTGGGAGCGGAGGGCACGTATTCCCTCAACGTTCCTCCTCATAAAATACAGATCAAACTTCAAACTGGTAAGTTCTCGTTTAATCTTACTATTTTACTTTGGAGTCACGTGAGTGACTACGTGAAGATTTCAAAGCTCTGTGACCTCATGCCGTGGAACGAGTCCATGCTTCACAACTGCCTTGGGTATCGGGAGAGAGTATCATTAGCAATTTTAGACACACTTATACAAAGACTTGTGTGATATAACGAGAAAATACATTTATTAATTGAAATCATAGCCCTGTAACCCTTCGGGCAAATTATAATATTGAACGTAAAATGCTTTCCGAAAATGATGATGGCTCCAAAAACTGGTTTATTATAAAACCTTTGGAAAGTCCTTTCGGATGACCATCCTGCTATTCTGAGGATTTGGTCCGTGGGTACCTCAGAATTTTTGCTGCGGATTTTGCTGCAGCCCTGGTGGAATGAGATTTAAAACCATTAGTGTTTATTCCTGCCATCTTTAGGACACATTTGAGCCACCTTGAGATAGTTTGGGTCGTGACCCTTTTGTGCGGTTTCTTGTAAGAAATTAACAAAGCCATTTCCTGACCTCGAATGCTCTTAGTATATTCCATGTATAATTGGATATGTCTTGCTATACACAGACGTTCGTCATATGGATATGCCATAAATTCAATCACTTGACCCGATGAATCTGGTCTGTTTGTTTTATTAACTCATGTATGACAAACACCAGTTTCTCTCGTGAGATGATCAAGGAGTCCAGGCTCAGTTTGCTTAATGACTGGACTCGTTGTGCAGTAACTAACGCCATGAGCATAACCATCTTCATGGTCAGTTTCTGCAGTGATAATGCTGTTTATGGGCGACCAGCTCCTCAGCATGTTTAAAACGACACCCACATCCCAGATTTTGGAGTACCTGGTTTTAGGGGGATTTGCATTGAATATGCCCCTCATAAGTTTTGTTACCAGGGGGTGCGTTCCCACCGTGTGCCGCTCCGTTCCTTGTGATAGGTAATTGGAGAGTGCACTTCTGGCACTATTGATGGCACTGTAGCCCAATCGTTTATCATAATGGAGGTTTGTTAAGAATTCCAATACGGCCGGAATGTTCTTGGCCCTTTGGTCTAGGTTGTTGTCAAAGCAGTATATATGCCCCATTTCTTGATGTGTCCGAGGTACTGCTTCCGTGTTGACAGTCTTTGTGCGGATGTGATGAGATTCATCGTCCTGTCTGACAGCCCCATGCCGTGTAGTGGGTCTTTCAGACTCTACAAATCAACAATCCCATAGTCTTATGGCATGGGTGACTGCCCCCCTCCAGTTACTGGATGAATTAATAAATTCGGGCTATGTCCAATAATGGAACATGGTTCTAACACCATCCCCTGTATGACCGAATACCACGGTTGAGTAGGCCAATCGGGTACTATGAGAATCCCAGATGCCGAATATTGTTGAATTTTCCTTTGTACCCGATTGATGATGCAGAATGGGGGAAAAGCATAAAAAACGCCATTTCCCCCAATGCAGTGAGAAAGCATCTGTAGCTTCTGCCCCAGGGTCTGGTTCCCAGGACACATACCTTGGTAATTGGTGATTCAACCTGGACGCAAAAATATCAATATCTGGTCTACCATATTTTGCTGTAATTTCAGCAAATACATTTTATTTAACATCCATTCCGTGTTTTCATTAAATTTGCGTGACCTGGTGTCTGCCACTGAATTTAGCTTACCTTTATGTTGCCGATATCCAAATGTTTCTTTGGATACACCATTTTGTAATACCATAGACGAGTTGTCAATAATGATGGGGTTGGAGCAATACCTAATGCTATGTTCCCACCACTGTAGTTCAATTATAGCTTCCGTAGGCAGCTCCATAGGTCTATCAAAATGACCTTTGTTAAATTTGAGTGCTCTAATTTTTGCTCTTTGCAAATTTTGATAATGTAATGGCCCAAAATGTGTGGCCGGGAATGTAGCCACAATCTTCCCAATTATCCGGCCTACCCGTCTAATGGAGGGTCCGTTGGTGTTAAGAAGCTCGCTGCAATCCTCCTGTAGGGCTGCGGCTTTATTTATTGGTAAAGTTACTAACATATTGACCGTGTTAATGGTGAATCCTAGATAATCCATATTCGTTTCTGGTATCAATTTACACTTAACTACCGTCTGTGTTCCCCTTTGATGGGTACTGTATAGTATGCATCTTTTAAGTCAATGCTTGTCATATAGAAATCAGCTGATACTAATTCTTTAGCAGTGATAAAGGTATCCATCTTAAAATGAACATATTGAACGAATGTATTTAGGGTTGAAAGGTCAATGATAATCCTGCAACCCCCATCTTTTTTATTTTTAATAAATATGTTTGATACAAATTTTAATTGTTCATGAGTAGTATGCTCAATCACACCTTTTGTATACAATCGTTATAGCTCCATGTGGGCTTTAGATTGTTCGGTTTTTGTAAGGACGAAATGCCTTTCTGGTGTATGTTGTACTGGGGGGTTATTGGGATGAGTAAATTCTATCAGATAACCCTGAATACTGCTTAGAACATACGAGTCTGTAGTGATTTTACACCATTCGTCACTGTAGTATTGCAACCTCCCTCCCACCGTCGTGGGTCCCTTTTTTACAAAAGAACCACACCCACCTACCTCCATGGTTACTGGTGGTTGTATTATTTTCTTTGTTTTTTGAAAAAAGGGGGTTTTGTTTTTATTCGTGTTCGTGGTTGTACTGGAGGTTTAGGCTTCCGCATCTTCCAGGGTGGCCGTCCCTGGCCATACCCTAAAAGAAGGCGGCTGCGGGTTATATTGGGTTCTGGCACTGCCACTGATATAAGCCACACTTTTCGGTCTTCCATGTGGCTGGTACCGTGATCCAAAATAAGCCTTTGCGCTGGTTTTGATGAGCCCCAGTGTCTTGGCTTCCCCAAACAAAAGGGTTGGGGTTTTAACGGCTCTTTGTTTGCAAATTGTTGCATATTTAGGATCCAGTCTGGCTGAATAGCCGCCCTCCGCATGCTATTCAGCTCATATTGTACATTACAGAACAGGGCTAATGCGTCTTGGTGGCCTTTAGTTTGCTCTGTTTTGTCCAGGGTGCGGATGTAAGCTGTGATCCCTGCCGTAAGCCCCTTTAAGGCTTTCTGGATTTTGAGATCATGGTTCCTGATGTCCTTCCCCATATGCTTCCAAATGCATTGGTTGACACTGGGGATTTGTAATGCATCACAGTTGCCAGGTGGCAGATGTCTGGCCAGTGTCTCTGTGAATATTTGTTGTTGGAGTTGATGGCCAGACATGTAGTTAATACTGACTGCCATCCTGGAAACCAAGTCTGCCCCTGTTTGACTTGGTTTGAAGTAATCAGCCACCATGTCCAGCAGTGTATGTTTTTCTGCAGATTCAGGATCATGGGAAGCTGTGTGATCAGGGTCTGGCCCATCAGGGTCCTGCCCACTCTCCTCCGAAGAGGTCGAGATTTCAGGGGTCCCTCACGGGGTACCCATATGGGGCTTGTCTGCCCACTGTGGCTAGTCTCCACATTCATGGGACTGCCACTGTGAAGGAGCTCCTCCAGCAGCTCCTTTAGACGGTCTCTACGTTGAGCTGCACTTGCTATTTTTGGCTGCTCCCATTCCTGCAGCCTTTCAGCAGTGTGCTGCTCTTCTCTGTATCCCAGCTGTTCCCGTCCCCGGTACTCACGGGTGCTGGTTTGCGGGCTTTCCTCGTCCCGCCGCTGGCCACACCGGTCCTGACTGTCGGTCCACGTCTGTTCCCGGTCAGCTGTTTCTCCTGGCTGCTCCGTATGCAGCCACTCATAGCGGGTTTGTTCCGTCTGCCGCACCCGTTCAGCCCTGGTCCGATATTGATACGGGCTGGTCGCCCGCTGCTGCTCCAAGTCGGGCTCTGCTAGATGGTGCGTTTTTGTTTGAACTTTGCCTCCCGGCCGGTGAGTAAGTTTCGTCGGTGCCAGTCTGGCACAGCTGATTCCTCTACCGAGGCATCTAGAGCCGACGGCTGCTGTCTCTGCCGTTCATCCATGTTTACAACGCGTTTCTCGGGCAGCTTTTTTGCAGACCGCTTCCTTTTCACTCTGTCCATTTTTCTGTGAATAAAAATGCAGAGTCCTTACCTGCCTTTTGCTGGTCCTTTTTTCCTTCTCCCGTTACTGGAGGACGTCCTCCACCCTTCTGTTGACTCGTGCAATGCGCTGTAGCGATATGACACGCATGCGTTGGAAGCGGGTTCTTCACGTAGTCACTCACGTGACTCCGAAGTAAAATCTAGTTTAAACCATTGCAGCCGAGTTTCATTTTGACTGGAAAAATACAATTTTGATATCTGCTAAACATTCTTTGCTCTGGGCATCTTTATTTCATTTATTTCAAATGTCTACTTTCTTTAAATGTTCAAATGTCTACTTTTGCATGGTAGCACAGCAGTAGAGTTGTGTGGGTTTTCTCCGAGATCTTCGGTTTCCTCCCACACTCCATAGTGTGTGTAGGATAGTGTTAATGTGTGGGGACCGCTGGTCGGTGCGGACTCGGGTGGCCGAAGGGCCTGTTTCGATGCTGTATCTCTAAACTAAGCTAAGTTAGTAAACTAAACTTTGGTATTTTTGGAAGGGGCGGGAAAGCGTAGGATGGAATGCAGGGACATGGGTGGTGTGGAGGAGTGCAGCTTAAATACTCGTGACACGTGCACATTCCGTCTGCCTAATAAAATGTCCCTTGGTTTCAATTCAATAGCTTCACTGCTCAATACACTGGTTCTTCATGACTATGTTTTTGCTGCCAGTTCATATTTCCCTTGAATCACGGAAATTGTAAAACATTACACTACATTATTAATGGAATAAATAGGGTTTCAACTCTCAACTTGATTTATTCGCTTCATTGTTGACCTAAATTTATCAGGAAAACAGCTAAATGTTCAAAATATAAGACACCCCCCATTAATGATAAATCCGGCCATTTTTGGTGGTAGTGGCAGGAAATTGAGGCAACTTCCTGCCTGAGAGGGCGATGGGGCAGAAAGAACTAATTGGATTTAAGAGGTATTTCATATATCACGAGCTACAATAGTTTGTGTCAAGAACCGGGAAGTGGGATTAAGCTGGAATGCACTGGTAGAAAGTAGAATTCCAGCGGTTGGGTTGGGGATCGTTGGAAAATAGTGAGCCTCCAAATTATGATTCTCCGTTTATCCTGAAAAATCAATACAAATATAAAAGGACTTGGTTTTCTTCTGCTAACATGCTTTGAGTAAATCTGAGGTACCTTAAGGGGCTGTCCCACTTGGGCAACCTAATCCGCGAGTTCTGGCCCTCGACTCATACTCACAGCATGGTCGACACGAGGTCGTAGGAGGTCTTTGTAACTCTCCTTCATGCTCGAGAGTAATCCCGTGTACTCGAGGCCTCAGCTAGGTTGCGGCGTATTTTTAAACATGTTGAAAAATGCCTGCGGGTATAAAAAGGTTGCCAAGGAAAAAATCAATACTTTTTTTTCTCGTAGGTTTATTCGTAGTAGGTCGGCATGTTAGTCGTAGGTAATCGAGGGTAGTCGACGGTAATCAAAAGAAGTCATAGGTAGTCGTAGATAGTCTTCATCATAGTCGAAGGGAGATCGAAGGAGATCGAAGGAGGTCGTCTTCACGCTCCACTATTCGGTGTCCAATTTTCCCGAAGTTAGTCGTAGCTAGTCGAAGGAGGTCTTCAACATAGTCGAAGGAGGTCTTCAACATAGTCGAAGGAGGTCTTCAACATGACATTTTTTTTAAACTCTCCTAAATTCTTCTAAACGCGCCAATTAGATCGAGCCACTGACCTGAATCCAAGCGAGGCAGAAGGGCTTGCAAAGATTTAATACCTGAACCCAACAAATATTTTCGGTCCTGGTAGATTCAGGTCAGTTTGCCAGAAACTAAATGGGTGGAGAATATAGTTTAGTTTAGTTTTATTTAGTTTAGATTAGTTTAGTTCAATTTATTGTCAAGGTACAGTGAAAATATTTTTATTACCTGCTATCCAGTCATTGGAAAGACTATACATCATTACAATTGAGCTATGTACAGTGTACAGATCTAGGATAAAGGAAATAAAGGATAAAGGGGAAATATTTTATGACTGAGATGAGAAAAACATTTTTTACACAGAGAGTGGTGAATCTGTGGAATTCTCTGCCACAGAATGTAGTTGAGCCCAGTTCATTGGCTATATTTAAGAGGGAGTTAGATGTGGCCCTTGTGGCTAAAGGGATCAGGGGGTATGGAGAGAAGGCAGGTACAGGATACTGAATTGGATGATCAGCCATGATCATATTGAATGGCGGTGCAGGCTCGAAGGGCCGAATGGCCTAATCCTGCACCTATTTTCTATGTTTCTATGTTTCTACAATGTTTAGGGCAAAATTAACCTGATCTTAATCTTGCACTGGATTAACTAGAGTTAATAGATAGGTTAACTAAAATAGATTAACCTGAGTTGCTACCTGTGCCTGTTGTTGAATAACTCCTACAGGGAAGTATTTCAGCTGAAGATAGGATCAGGCTATCAGACTGCTCCCGTATAAATGAAAATGGTCAACGTGTCTGTTAGCGTAACTATGTAGTCATACACGGCTCATATTTGCTTCCCACATCTTAGAAACCACCTATCAAACAAGACATTGGAAATGAAAGTGGCCATCACCTTCAATGTACCAGTATTGTCTTTGACAATCTGAGGAAAAGAATGGTCAAAGATCGAGGCTTCAAACCGTGCACGAAGCTTAAATACACACACAATGCTGGAGTATCTCAGCGGGACAGGCAGCTGGAGAGAAGGAATGGGTGACGTTTTGTGTTGAGACCTTTCTTCAGGGTGCACAAAGCTTATTGTCTATGGAGCTGCCATCATCTCTACTTCTGCGAGTTTGAGAAACATGAACCAACTGCAGCATCCACCAAACACTCTGAACAGGATAAACCAAGCAACATCCCCATGATTGGAGCTTCAAGTAGACTCTCATGGGCAAGGTGCATATCAGACGCTCAAGACGGGGATTCTATTCTAAGATCTTCCACTGGAAGAGATTACTGGGCAAACAATTGAAAAAACTAATTCAACTATCTTCAAAAAAATATAACATCCTTCATGACTTGTGGGAACCTCTTCTGAAGAAGCATTTGGGGAAGTGAAGAGAACAGCCTGTAAAGCAATTGGGTTTTCTAGCAATGATGACCCCATTGCAAGAAAACAACTAGGGTTTAGAGTCAGAGCGATGTATCTTTGACCCATCAAGACCACGCCAACTATCAACCACCAATTTACAATATTAGTTTTGATATTGTTTATTATTTTCACGTGTACCGAGATACATTGGAAAGCTTTTTGCTTGCATGCTATCTGGTCAAATTGATTGATTGATTGATTGATTGATTACTTTAAATCAAACTATACACAAGTACAATCAAGTATTACAAAGTGTAACAACAGATAGAGCAAAGAGAAACAATTCTAGAATGCAGAATGTAGTGTTACTGCATTATAGTGTTACAGTTTTTTTTTTTAAAGTGTAATTTAAAAAAAGTGCAAAGCTTGCAGTGAATAGGTTGGAAGGTCAGGACAACACCCTATCTTATGGGAGGACTGTTCAGTGGTACGAAGAGGTTACCCTGAATCTGTTGAGTTCTGATCAAAATTTATCCCATTTATTTTATTTCCCCCACATTCTCATCAACCCCCTGCTCCCCACCCCCAGATTCTATACTCGAGGAGCTATTTACAATGGCCAGTTATTCTGCCAACCTGCGCTTCTTAGTGGAACCCGAGCATCCAGATGAAGCACATGCAGCCACAGTGAGAAGGTGCAAACTTCACATGGAGAGAAGCCCATCGGCCTCTGGCGATATGAGACAGTGGCTTCAATAGTTCTGCACTCTCCAAAAGGACAGGAGCAGATCCAGGGCTGGCTATGCCACAGCAAGTGTCCCACTTCCTAGCAATCCAAGACCATTCCATAATGCATACGATACAACTTAGCAAGACGATACCCTATCCTGAATAACAGAAACCCACAGAATCATCAAGGGAGCCATTCATCTTTGATCCACAGGGATTGCCTAAGAAGAATAATACTCACTTAATGATATTATCATTGTATCTCATTCCCAACGATCAGTGTTCAAGAGGCAAGCATTCCTATGGAAGTTTGCATAGGAACTCCGATGCCTCAATTTATCATGCTGCAGTCCTATTGATGTATGAAATGCCCCTAGGTTACAGAGCACAAAGGGCTTTGTGAACGTGCAATATAAACAGTGGGTTTTGCTCCAACTTGCACAAAGTACAAACACAGTCACACTCCATTTCACCTGTACGTTACAAATTTTTGCATTCTGAAATTCGCATTATGCAAACAATGATGTTGGAGACATTTGATTCCCGTCACCCACATAAGTATGAGGGCAGAATGACATGTCAGTGCCTGTGATCTAATCGGCTTTTGCGATGTTTTTGTGGCCCTCACACAGAAATCTTTTATGCTTTTTACATTGTTTTTGAAACTGTAAAAATTCATACAATAACAAGTAAGTGACAAGTGAAAATTAACCACAGCTTACTCAGATGAATGAATGGATTATTCATATGCTATTACTATGCAGGCTGTACACCGCACAGCTACAGTTTCAGGAGGAGCTCTTAAAGTGGTTTCTGGGAACATCAAACATCCTCCACTCCCTTCATCTGGACAAATGGATCTAATGAACTGATGAAAAGTTAAAGACAATATGGGAAGCGGGATTAAACTCCTATTTTGTCAGGATTGTATAATTATTTATTTCCCTACTCCATCATATCCTGATCCCTGAGTCTCCTTGAAATAACAAATAGGTTCAAGGCCACATGTCTGAGGCTGAACATTAAACCCAAAGCATGTCACCTCATTCCCCAGGCTCTGAGACCAGCTAAGCATCAAGGTAAAAACAAGGAACTACAGATGCTGGTTTACAAAAGACGGCACAGAGTCCTGGAGTAGCTCAGTGGGTCAGACAGCATCTCAGGAGAACATGGAGAGGAGTCATTTTGGGTCCAGATGCTTCAGACTCACTATATTCTAAGAATTAACTTAGATGACCACAGATAATGCACATATTTGAGTTGAGATGCCTCTAACACATTCAAAGGGTTCAAAGGTATTTTATTGTCACATGTACCAATTAAGGTACAGTGAAACTCGATTTACTCATTATAAGCTGACCCACCAATTGGACCAAAAATGAAAACACTATTCCTGGGTTGGCGATCACATCAGTATCAGAGTAAACCTGTTACCCGATTATGAGATGTGACAGGAGGGATAGCACGGTGGCACTGCGGGAGAGTTGCTACCTTATAGCATCAGACCTGGGTTTGATCCTAACTACTGGTGCTGTCTGTATGGAGTTTGTACGTTCTCCCTGTGACTATGGCTTTTCCCCAGATGGTCCAGTTTCCTCTCACACTCCAAAGACGTACCGGTTTGTAGTTTAATCGGCTTGGTAAAGATTGTCTATTGTCCCTAGTGTGTGTAGGATAGTACCAGTGTACAGGGTGGTCACTGGCCGGGGCAGAGTCGGTGGACCGAAGGGCCTGATTCTGTGATCTCTTTCTAAATGAAACTGAACTAAGGCAGATTAGTGCTTCCAAGATCAGCAAAGTTATCGAAGATAGACACAAAGTGCTGGAGTAACTCTGCGGGACTGGCAGGATCTCTGGATAGAAGGAATAGGTGATGTTTCACCAACCACCCATGGGTGACGAAACATCACCCATGCCTTCTATCCAGAGATGCTGCCAGTCCCTCAGCGTTACTCCAGCATTTTGTGTCAATCTTCAGCAAAGTTATCCACAGTTATGGCATCATGTCAGCCCATTCTCCCCCAAAAGCCCCATCCCACTCCTCTTTTACCACCAGATGCCTCACTGACTCAGGCCCCTGAGGTGTCACACAGAGAGGCATGGCATGAATGGTAACAAGATTGTCCTCAAGTATTATATATCCGAGGGAGAGTCAAAGACCAGACCACTGAGCAGCTGATCTTCTTAGAACGAGAAAGTTAAGAATGAAAGAACGTGGTCAACGTATTATTAAACCTTGGTCCTCCAGTAATTACTTCCAGACCTTGTTCTCGCTCAAGCAAGTAACCAGAAAGATGATATCAAAAAGGGCTGCATGGTGGTGCAGCGGTAGAGCAAACGCCTCACAGCACCAGATACCTGGGTTCGATCCTGACTACGGGTGCTGTCTGTACGGAGTTTGTACGTTCTCCCCGTAACCTGCGTGGGTTTTCTCCGAGATCTTCGGTTTCCTCCCACACTCCAAAGACGTACGGGCTTGTAGGCTATTTGGCTTGGTATAAATGTAAATTGACACTAGGATAGTGTTAGAATGCGGGAATCCCTGGTCGGCGCGGACTTGTTCGGCACAAGGGCCTGTTTCCGTGCTGAATCTCTAATCTATAAAATCTGAAGTAAAAATATGCCATGAAATAGCATGAGATATTAAAGTTACCTTCCACCTTCCTAGGTTGGATTACTGTGCTTGTTTAAGTGAAAGTTCTTAAGTTAACGTAATATAATTGTGGAGAGGATCTGGCAAATAACCATTTTACTACCGTATTTTATTGTATACATTAGTAAGACAATGCTGATATATTTTATACACAGATGCTTTTTAAATGTCTCTGAATCTTTACTGATACGTTTTATTAAAATGATGGATTGGGCTTGAGTGGTGCTTTGTGAAATTTAATTCTGTCTCTCAAAGACTGTATATGGTTTGATATAGTTGTTTCAATTGCTCCACATGTATTAAAAATGGATCAGGGTAAGTTATTGGTCCACTATGCACAACCTGGGCTATTCATTCAACCAAACCATGACAGCTGGAGCAATTAAATTTGAGCAATTAAATAAAACTCAATCTAAAAACTAGTATCAGTTACAGTGGATGTGAAACTAACAACAACTGAAAAATTCCATATGTTTGACTAAGACCCATCAGGGAAGGAATTTATTCATCATTATTCAGTCTGGTGCATACTTGACTTCAGATCCATGGCAGTGCGGTTGAATCTTAATTTCCCTCGGAAAAGTGGTAGAAAGCATGGTGGCACAGCGCTAGAGTTGCTGCTTTACGGCCCCAGAGACCCACGTTCAGTCCTGCCTATGGGTGCATGTCTGTACAGAGTTTGTACGTTCTCCCCATGACCATCGTGGGTTTTCCCCGATATCTCCAGTTTCCTCCCACGCTTCGAAGAGGTTTGTAGGTTAATTGGCTTGGTATAATTGTAAACTGCCCCTAGTCTGTAGGATAGTGCAAATGTATGGGGTGATCGCTGGTCGGCGTGGACTCGGTGAGCCAAAGGCCCTGCTTCTATGCTGTGTCTCTAAAGTCTACAGCCTAAGGTTTGGAAGCATTAATCTAGAGAGGCACAGCTGCCTCACATACCCAATGACCCAGGTTCAATCCAGGGTTCTAATGCTGTTGTACAGCCAACACAAGATCTCTCAGCCCACTATATCCATGCCGACTCGTTTGCCCATCTATACTAATCCCACTTTAAGTCTGTGTCCTTTGATGCCACACCTATTTAAAGGTTTGTCCACTATCAATTCATATCATTTTATACACCTCCATCAACTCACCTTTCAGCGTCTTTCACTTCAGGGAAAACTATTCAACATCTTCCTATAACTAAAGTCCTCAATACAGGCAACATCCTGGTGAGTGTCCTTTGCGTACAGTTTTGGTCTCCTAATCTGAGGCTGGACATTCTTGCCATAGAGGGAGTACAGAGAAGGTTCACCAGACTGATTCCTGGGATGTCAGGACTTTCATATGAAGAAAGACTGGATAGACTTGGCTTGTACTCGCTAGAATTTAGAGGATTGAGAGGGGATCTTATAGAAACCTACAAAATTCTTAAGGGGTTGGATAGGCTAGATGCAGGAAGATTGTTCCGGATGTTGGGGAAGTCCAGAACAAGGGGTCACAGTTTAAGGATAAAGGGGAAATCTTTAGGACTGAGATGAGAAAAACATTTTTTACACAGAGAGTGGTGAATCTCTGGAATTCTCTGCCACAGAATGTAGTTAAGGCCAGTTGATTGGCTATATTTAAGAGGGAGTTAGATGTGGCCCTTGTGGCTAAAGGGATCAGGGGGTATGGAGAGAAAGCAGGTACAGGATACTGAGTTGGATGATCAGCCATAATCATATTGAATGGCCATGCAGGATCGAAGGGCTGAATGGCCTACTCCTGCACCTATTTTCTATGTTTCTATGTTTCTATGTTTCTATCTAATGCAATCCCATCCAGTCCGAGAATCAGAACTGCACACAATCATCCACACATGTCTAACCTGTGTTTTGTAAAGTTGCCATATATCTTCCAAACATTTATATTGTAGCCCAGAAGATTCTATTCTAGAAGATGCATATTCATTGCATTTCATAAGGGCAGAAGCCACAATGAGCAGAATTAGGCAATTTAGCCCATCGAGTCTATTTCACCATTCAATCATGGCTGATCAATTTTTCCCTCTCAACCTCAATTACTTGCCTTCTCCTTACAATTTTTGACCCCCACCTCCCCCCCCACACCCCCACTTATCAACCCTGAGGAAGGGTTTCGGCCCGAAACGTCGCCTATTTCCTTCGCTCCATAGATGCTGCTGCACCCGCTGAGTTTCCCCAGCAATTTTATGTACCTAAGAACCTATCAATGACCACTTTAAAAATGCCCAATGACTTGGCCTCCATTGCCATCTATGGCAATGAATTCTACAGATTTACAACCGTTTGGCTAGAGAAATTCCTACTCATCTCCATTCTAAATAATCATAGACATTTTAATCATAGACTTCTCTTCCATCTATTTCTATTGCTCATATTTGGGACAATTAATCTGCATTAAAGATGATCCACCATCAAAGCATTGCCACTTATTTAAAAAAAGGCTCAGTACGCTTGGAACCAGGATACTTCTATCATGACCCACAATCGCATTGATGTGAGAATATGGCATGCCATCTCAAAATCTTCATAGATGACACATGGAGGGCAATTATATATATATCAGATAATGGGAATTGGGCTCAGCTCCATTTAATTTTAAAAAACAGAGGCCCTTTGTTATCTTTTGATCAAGCATATGTTTATCCCGACTGCGTGTTGCAACGTATTACCCAGTAATCCAGCAAGAGATTTGTCTTTGGAAATTTGTTGGTGATGATATATGTCAGGAGAAATAACCTTTTGACCATAATGTGACAGTTATGATGTGATTGATTCATTTTACGTAAACCAGCAAACCTTGAAGTATTTCCACTTTATATTGCGGATGTAATGGATTCTTTTTTTAGATATCAATGATAAGTTTATATGGAGTGTTTTATCAGAGTAATAGAGTCATACAGCATGGGAACAGGCCCTTCGGCCCAACGTGCCTATGCAGGCCAACATGCCCCAGCTCTACGAGACCAACCTGCTTGCTTTGGGCACATATCCCTCCAAACTTAGCCTATCCATGTGTAAATATACTCCTAATGCTTACCCCCTTTAGTCTAGTTCAGTAAAAACACTGAGTCAAGCACTGGACCAACTAATCTTTATTTTTGAATGAACAACAAATTCCCCTATACTATACCTAAACCACCGCGGGTTCGATCCTTGTCTCTGCCTGGCCAAGCCTTTCAGCCTTGTGCAAGCAGACACTACCATAAGGTCAGGCAATCCCAAGCGCCCTTCCAGAAGATCGACATCGATCCAAATGGAGGCTATCTTTTATAGGTCAACGAACCTTGAGAGGCAAAACTACATAGGGTGGTTCCCCTTACAAACGAATCATACATAGCAAGCACATTAAATTATGATTGACAGTCCCCCAACCCAATTATAAAGTCCGAAACAATGTTTCTACAGAAGCTTCTGGAAGGAAGTCAGCTTAACTGAATTGTGCAACATTTACCCTGGAAATACAAACAATTCAGCCAGGGCTTCACATTTTGGCCAATCACCAACAGTAGGGTAACTGTCTTGCAACATTATTTACAATCCCTTTGCAGTAATCCAATCAAACCCATGCATCCACAACACCATAGAGTTCCTCTGCAAGGTCCTCATACATATTATCAATTGCAAAGACATCTGGACCCTCCTTATCTGATGTATTGATCTGGGACCTAGACTGCCTGGCACCAGCTAGCAGCTTGTGGCTTTCTATACAGAAATGGGCTAACAGGCCTTGAGGATGCATGAAACCTCTGCTTTATTTTAGCTGTTTTGGCCAGAATGTACACATGTACCTGTCTAAATGTTTCTTAAGTGTTGCGATGGTACCTGCCTCAACTATCTCCTCCGGCAGCTTGTTCCATACACCCACCAACCCATGTGTAAAAATCGTTACCCCTCGGTTTCCCATTAAATCTTTCCCCCCTCACTTTAAACCTATGCCCTCAGGTTCTCAACCTATGACCGCTGGTTGTCATTTAGATGGAGTTGCTGAGGGCACTTTGCACATGTCCAGAAGGACTTTTTGATGATTCTTCATCACATTATGAGAATTATAACCCCTGACGTACTTTGAATCCCTCGTAACATTGTATTTTTGGGAATTGGAAAACCAGATTGTATAGATCAGTTCATAAATCTCCACATCGAGAATCCTTCTGTGTTATTTCTGGAAAAGGTTATGCTCCTGCTTAAATGTGTTTACTTGTAATATATTTTATTTGAGAAGAATCAAGACTTATCTACTGTAAAACACAAAGTGCTGGAGGAACCCAGTGAGTCAGGCAACATCTTGGGAGGGAATGGAGAGACAATGTTTCGAGTTGGGACCTTTCGTCAGACTGACCCAAAATGTTGTCTATCCATTACTCTCTCCAGATGTTGCCTGACCCATTGAGTTCCTCCAGCACTTTGTGTTTTGCTCAAAAATTCATCACCTGCAGTCTCTTGTGTCTCTTATGTGCTCCACCCATTTCTAAGTTTAGTTTTGTATAATTTATTGTTTAGATGACAGTAAAACAATAATCCATTCACATAAATGACTAGAACTGTGTTGGAAGGAGAAGGTCACTTAACCCCTCAAACGTGTTCTGTCATTTAATGAGTTCAGGAGCAATATTAATCCCAACTCTATTTATTCAGCTGAGCACAGTAAGCCTTGATAACTTTAGCTATAAAACATATCATTCTGAATATAAATGTATTGATTGAACCAGCAGCTCCTGATCTTTATGGATGATAGTTTAGGTTATGTTATTACTTTTGTGTTGCGGTTTTTCCCAACTTTTCTCTTAAAGTTTGTGTTCTGAACCTTATCCTGGACTCCCCCAACAGCTGAAACTGTTTCTCTCATTCTATTCCAATCCAAAATCCAACCATTCATTAATCTTATCTTTGTATTTTCCAGAAAAATATCCATGCGTTATCCCAATCCATGCAATCCCACCGTAATTTAATCCTTGGTGTCCCGGTGATATTCTAGAGCGGGACAGATATGCAGAGATATGCACGCCAGGAACTTAAAGCTGTTGAATCTCTTCATCACCGTCCCTTCAATGAAGACAGCCATGATCATATTGAATGGCGGTGCAGGCTCGAAGGCCCGAATGGCCTACTCCTGCACCTATTTTCTATGTTTCTATGTTTCTATGAGGACAGGTTTGTAGATTTCCCCTCCTAAAGTCAAAAATCATCTCCTTGGTCTTACGAACGTTGAGAGCAAGTTTACTTTTCAGGTATCATTCAATCAGATTGTCAATCTCCCTCCTATACTTCGACTCATCGTTCCCCGTCATTCGTTCAAGAATGGATGTATCGTTAGTCAATTTATAGATGGCATTAGAACTGCATTCGACTAAACAGTTAGAGCCCTGGGACGGAGAAAACGGGCTGCAGGTAAATGGCAGGATGAGGGGGTTGAAATTGTTGCAAGAGCTGTTCTGTGGATGGCACGGTGGCACAGCGGTAGAGTTGCTGCCTTACAGCGCCAGAGACCCGGGTTCGATCCTGACCATGGGTGTTGTCTGTACAGAGCTTGTACGTTCCACCCGTGACTGTGCGAGTTTTCTCCAGGTGCTCCAGTTTCCTCCTACGCCACAAAGGCGTACAGTTTGTAGGTTGATTTGGCTTTGGTAAAAATGATAAAATGTACGAAGCGTGCAGGATAGTGCAGGTGTATGGGGATTGCTGTCCGGTACGGAATAAGTGGGCCGAAGGGCCTGTTTTCACACTGTAACTCTAAACAAAACAAAAACTAAATTAAAGGTAGACACAAAATGCTGGAGTAACTCAGCGGGACAGGCACCATCTCTGGAGAGAGGAATGGGTGACTTTTCGGGTTGAGTTATAGAAAGTTGTTAGACACAAAAAGCTGGAGTAACTCATAGGGTCAGACAGCATCTCTGGAGAAAAGGAATTCTCCAGAGATGCTGTTTGACCCGCTGAGATACTGCAACTTTTTGTGTCAATCTTCGTTTTAAACCAGCTTCTGCAGTTCCTGCCTACAGATAAAGTTGTTATCTGCTCACAGTTCCTTACCATTATCCCAGGCCTCTTTTCTGCTACCCTTTCACTGCTATTAATAGAGTTTTCTACAGCTTGGTTAATCCTCCTTTAAATTGACATCATATACTACCACCATCAACTTCCACTCAAAGCCTCCAAGGTCACCGCGGTTCAAATTTCTCACATTGCTGAATACGTTACTTAGGTTAAATAAATGGAGGAGGACACAGGGAGGTGACAAGCAGCACATAAATCAATAAAGCAATTGCCGAGCTAAAACCAGGCCTTTCATCCAAAATGGTCCCATCAGAATGCTCCCTGCACACACGTAAAAAGCGAGGACAGGCTGCACTAAAATGCTGAGGTTACCATCGATGGTAAGAGCCAAGATGGCTGAGAGATCAGCTCTGAAAAAATTCCCAGCTTCCGAAAGTGTCCTTATATCTCTTCCAAGTTATTCATTTCACTTGGGAAATATGGGATTTGTTCCGCCTGATTTAATTTTTGATCGAAAAAAAGACAGCACAGAGACACATCATTCGGCCCACCGAGTGTACATCGACGATCGATCACCTGTTCGCACCAGTTTCTCACCTTCCCATCTACTTGTTACACACTAGCGGCAACTTAAAGAGGCCCAATTAACCCAAGGACCTGCAGCATGTCTTTGGAATGCGAGTGGAAACCGGAGCACCGAGAGGAAACCTCATGGTCACAGGGGGAACATGCAAACACCACATAGACAGCACCCTAGGAGAGGATCGAAACGGGGTCTTTGGCACCGTGAGGTAGCAGCTCTGCAGCTGCTCCACCGTGCCGTTCATCTGAATTTTACTTTCATTAGGTCTTGGAAACAATCCTGTAAAACTGAAGACAGGTGAGAGCAAGGAAATGCTTCTCGGCAGACTGCGGCACCCCTTTGATTTCGGGGGGGGGGGGGGGGGGGGGGGGGGGGGAGGGCTGCAGCAATTTTCGAATCCATGATACAATTTATAGATTGATCTTCACAAAGTGCTTTCAACTTGATCGAAAGCTTGAGTTCAGCTCGGCACACCCTGTGGGAGTTGAATCGAAATTGCCATTCTTAAAGACGTTCCACAAATCTTTTTCGAAAAGAAACACGCGTCCAGTGCTGGGGACAAAATAGTCGAGGCTAAGAATGTGACCACTCGGGCAGAATTGTCATTGAAAGTGCAATAAGGTAGTTTATCCCGAGAGAGGTGGACGTGTCGGCTCAGATACCTCGGCTGGTGTTTGTCTTTATGAGCACATTTATCAGAGTGATGGATTGCAGAGATAGAGGACGGAACGCTTTCCCACTTTCCCTTCTTTCAGCCACCTATAACCAGTCCCAAGCGCTGACAGGTCAAGTACAGGGCACCCGGTCAGAAACTGAAAAGCCTTTTTTTATTAACTCTTTTCCCATCTCAGTAGATGGTCCAGCAATCTGTCAACATGCTTAGTTTCCCTCCCATTTTTCATGTACTCCGTCTGCAGGAGCTCCATCATTAACGAAAGTGTTTCCTTTTTTCCTCACCTCTCTGAAGTTGAGAGAGGGCAAGGAGATGTTGGCAGTTGGAGCAAGAATGATGGATATGCTTCCAGTTCTTTCCAGTCAGCAAGTGGTAACGCAAAAACTGTAGTAACTCAATGAGACGGACACAAACATATTTTGCTTGGGCAGCTTACAGCCCAGCGGTATGAAGACTGATTTCTCTGTCTTCAAGTAACCCCTGCATCCCTCTCTCTCCGTCACTCCCCCAACCAGTCATTGTACCCGCTTGGGACTTCTCTTCCTTCCATCATGGACATGGGGTACAAGCGCTGTCTGGTTAGAGCTAAGGGCATTACCAGAGCCCCCACACACCCACAATTTGGACTGTTTATACTGCTTAACTCTGGGAGGAGGTACCGCAGCATGAAGAGCGGGACAACCAGGTTCTGCAACAGCTTCATCCCCCAGGCCATAAGATTACTGAACAATCAACAAAACCGAGGCTAGAACTTTTTAAATATCGACACTTTTAAAAATCTTTTTATATATATTTATTTTACAGAACCATGCACATGAGGCATTTTTATGGACGCACCTAGCACTTTTACTTTTACTATTTACCTGATTTGGAGAGTCAAATGCAACGAAATTTCGTTCAAGGTGCACTGTGTCTAGGTGTATATCTGAATGACAATAAAGTTTTCATTCATTCATTCAAAGTCATCTCGTTGAGTTTCATTGTCTGCAACTCGTTTTCCACTAGACCACGAATAACAATGGCCTGTCTCCTTTATCATTGTTACATTTTTGCATATCTTTCATTCATTTGTTCTATATCTCTCCATATCACCGTCTTTATCTCTCCTTTCCCTTTCCCCTGGCTCTCAATCTGATGAAGGGTCTCGACCCGAAACGTCACCTACTCCTTTTCTCCAGAGATGCTGTCTGACCCGCTGAGTTACTCCAGCTTTTTGTGTCTATCCTTTAGTTTAAAACCGGCCTCTGCAGTTCCTTCCGACACATGAGTCAATGACACCTAGGTTCAGTTTTATGAAGTCAGACACAAAAAAGCTGGATAAATTCAGCGGGTCAGGCTGCATCTCTGGAGAAAAGGAATAGGTGACGTTTCGGGTCGAGAGCCTTCTTCAGACGGAGTCAGGGGAAAGGGAAACAAGTGATATAGATGGTACTTAGGACAAATGAATGGAAGATATGCAAAAACCATTGATAGTCAAGGAAATGTGGAGCCAACAATGGTCCATTGTTGGCTGTGGGAAAGGTGATAACGAGTTATACATACAGTGGAACTCACCAGGATGACAGTAAAACTAGCACCATGACTATGGTGGGGGAGAGACGGAGAGAGAGGGGATGCAAGGATTACTTGAAGTTAGAGAAATCAACACTCATACCAATTCTTCTCACTTCTCCCAATTTTGTTAGCCCTTGCTGTCTCCTCCCCTTCCTCAGCCCTCGGGCTGTCTCCTCCCATCCCTCAGCCCTCGGGCTCCTCCTCCTCCATTCTTCTCCCCGCCACCCCCCCATCAGTCTGAAGAAGGGTTTCGGCCCGAAACGTTGCCTATTTCCTTCGCTCCATAGATGCTGCTGCACCCGCTGAGTTTCTCCAGCATTTTTGTGTACCTTCGATTTTCCAGCATCTGCAGTTCCTTCTTAAACACTCATACCGCTGGGTTGTAAGCTGCCAAAGCTGTTCCTCCAATTTACATTTGGTCTCACTCTGACAATGGAAGAGGCCCAGTACAGAGAGGTCAGTATGGGAATGGGAAGGGGAGTTAAAGTGTTTGATAACCGTTTGGGAATGGGAAATTTGTTTTCATTTAAAAAATTGGCACACACGCCTACACACATTTGCACATTCATGTAAACCTGTCTGCGCGCATGCGTGTACACACTGAATGTACGTGTATGTACATAGTCATAAAGTTATACAGAGTGGAAACCGGCCATTCAGCCCAACTTGCCCATGCCGACCAACATGCCCCATCTACCTATCTCCACAAATCACACCTGCCCGTGCTTGGCCCCGAATCCTCAAATCCTATTTTATCCATGTACCTGTCCAAATGTTTCACAAATATGATGATTGTACCTGCCTCGACTACTTCCTCTGGCAGCTCGTTCCACACACTTAACCACACTCAGTCAAACACCAGTCACATACCAAACACACAGGCACGTACACACACACACACAAACACACCATATAACCATATAACAATTACAGCACGGAAACAGGCCATCTCGACCCTTCTAGTCCGTGCTGAACACGTATTCTCCCCTAGTCCCATATACCTGCGCTCAGACCATAACCCTCCATTCCTTTCCCGTCCATATAACTATCCAATTTATTTTTAAATGATAAAAACGAACCTGCCTCCACCACCTTCACTGGAAGCTCATTCCACACAGCCACCACTCTCTGAGTAAAGAAGTTCCCCCTCATGTTACCCCTAAACTTCTGTCCCTTAATTCTCAAGTCATGTCCCCTTGTTTGAATCTTCCCTACTCTCAGTGGGAAAAGCTTATCCACGTCAACTATGTCTATCCCTCTCATCATTTTAAAGACCTCTATCAAGTCCCCCCTTAACCTTCGGCGCTCCAAAGAATAAAGCCCTAACTTGTTCAACCTTTCTCTGTAACTTAGTTGCTGAAACCCAGGCAACATTCTAGTAAATCTCCTCTGTACTCTCTCTATTTTGTTGACATCCTTCCTATAATTAGGCGACCAAAATTGTACACCATACTCCAGAATTGGCCTCACCAATGCCTTGTACAATTTTAACATTACATCCTAACTTCTATACTCAATGCTCTGATTTATAAACACACGCACACAAACATAGGCACGAAAAGGCACACACACACACACACATAGGCACAAACATACACTCACCCACATAACACATGCACACACAACACACGCACACTCACACTCACAAAACATCATCCCTCAGATAGACACAAAAAGCTGGAGTAACTCAGCGGGACAGGCAGCATCTCTGGAGAGAAGGAATGGGTGACATTTCGGGTCGAAGTCAGTCTGAAGACGTGTCTCGACCCAAATCTTCGGTTCATTTTCGGTTTAAACATGCATCTGCAGCTCCTTCCTCGACAAACACCATCTCTCTGTGACTCAGGAATCTAAATTGATATCACTGATCGCAAAAAAACGCGCGGTGACAATAATTGTCCATCCGAGGGTGCGCAGAGCGAAAGGTAAACATTTGTGAACAATTACCATGTTGTCATATATATTTTTTCTCCTACTGGCCTCGGTGTCCGCTGATTGTTAAAACTGGCGATGACATCTTCCTGCAACCTGAAAACCTCTGGGAGATTTTGTTTACCGAATCTGTTGGAGTATTGAATTTCCATGGGAGGAACGCCGGGACTTGCATTTGTTCCCAGTGGACAGGGAAGCACTCTGAAAATAATGGAACAAGAAAGGAAATGACAAATGCTTGGAACCTGAGCCAAAGGTAGCAAAAGCCGTGAAGAGATGACAGGTTAATTCTATTCGCATCTGCCAGGAGAAATGGGGTGCACGTAAAACTGGGAACGTAGGAAGCCTGCAGATTATGTCAGGGTGACATAAAATAAAAATGACCCCTGCAATTGACTGACATTCCATCTTGAGATTGGTGACCTACCTCAGAGCGTACGTAGAAAATATAGAAACATAGAGAAATTGGTGCAGGAGTAGGCCATACGGCCTTTGAGCCAGCACCGCCATTCAATATGATCATGGCTAATCATCTAAAATCAGCACCCCGTTCCTGCTATTTCCTCATATCCCTTGATTCCTTTAGCCCTAAGAGCTCCCTCTTGAAAACATCCAGTGAATTGGCCTCCACTGCCGTCTGTTGCAGAGAATTCCACATACAGAGCACAAATTCATCCATGGAATTCTCCAATGCGACGTGGGGAATCAGAGCGTTTCACAAGTTCACGTTATAGGGGTAGAATTAGGCCAGTCGGCCCATTGAGTCAAATGCCATTCAATCATGGCTGATCTTCACCTCCAAAACCCCATTTCCCTGCCTTCCCATAACCCTTGACACCCCGTTCTAATCAATAATTTGTCTATCTACTCCTTAAAAATATCCACTCACTTGGCCTCCACAGCCTTCTGTGACAATGAGTTCCACAGATTAACTACCCTCTGACTAAAGAAGTTCCTCCTCACCTTCTTTGTAAAAGAGCACCTTTTAATTTGGAGGTTATGGTCCTAGATTCTCCCACCAGTGGAAACATGCTTTCCACATCCACTCTATCTATTGCCTTTCACCATTCTGTAAGCTTCGATGAGGTCCCCCCCTCAAACTAAGCTCCAGCGAGTAGAGGCCCAGTACTCTCAGGCGCTCTTCATAGAGGGGTTGGACAGGCTAGATGCAGGAAGATTATTCCCGATGTTGGGGAAGTCCAGAACAAGGGGCCACAGTTTAAGGATAAGGGGGAAGTCTTTTAGGACCGAGATGAGAAAATCATTTTGTACACAGAAAGTGGTGAATCTGTGGAATTCTCTGCCACAGAAGGTAGTTGAGGCCAGTTCATTGGCTATATTTAAGAAGGAGTTAGATGTGGCCCTTGTGGCTAAAGGTATCAGGGGGTATGGAGAGAAGGCAGGTATGGGATACTGAGTTGGATGATCAGCCATGATCATATTGAATGGCGGTGCAGGCTCGAAGGGCCGAATGGCCTACTCCTGCACCTATCTTCTATGTTTCTATAAACAATACAACAATACAATACAATACAATTCAATTTATTGTCATTTGGACCCCTTGAGGTCCAAACGAAATGCCGTTTCTGCAGCCATACATTACAAACAAATAGACCCAAGACACAACATAATTTACATAAACATCCATCACATTGCTGTGATGGAAGGCCAAAAAAACGTTTCTCTCCACTGCACTCCCCCCCCCCCCCCCCCCCCCCCGATGTCAGAGTCAAAGTCAAAGCCCCCGGCGGGCGATGGCGATTGTCCCGTGGCCATTAAAGCCACGCCGGGTGATGCAAGGTCGCACACCGGGTCTTGATGTTAGAGCCCCCGGCGCGCGCTCGCAAAGTCCCGCGGCCATTCCAAGCCACGCGGGGCGGTGCTGTAAGGCCCCGCTCCAGGAGCTCTTCAACCCCGCAACTCGGGCGGGAGAAGTCGCCGTTGCGGGAGCCCGGAAAAGCGGTCTCCCTCCAGGGACCCGCGGGCTCCCGGTGCCGCCGCCCGCCAAACCCGCAGTTGCAGCCACCGAATCTCCGGGGGTCGGGTCGCAGCAGCGTCCACCACAGCTCCACCCGCTCTGGACTCGGCCAGCTCCGCGACGGTGAGGTGAGTAGTCGGCACCACAGTCCCCGGTCTTCCTGTTGGAGGCCGCTCCTCGTTGCAGCCCCAACGACAACGGAGACCCGACAAAGAAAAGGTCGGGTCTCCCGTGCAGGGAGAGATTTAAAAGTTACCTCCACCCCCCCCCCCACACCACCCCCACCCCCCCCCACACACATACCCCAACAAAAATAACAAAAACTACATAAAAACATAGACATAAAATAATAAAAACGCAGACGGACTGCAGAGGCCGCTGCTGACGAGAGTCGCGCCGCCTACTCATTCCTGGAATCATTCTTGTAAAACAAAGGTTCAACAGCATGATATGAACTTGCAGTAGATGGTATTCCCTCAGAAAGCTTTAATATAAGCTCTCCCTGGCTGGTTCGAGTATAGTGTTAACACCTCTGCTCAGTCCGCTTAGCCCTACACGATCTCCTGGTTCTTCTTTGTGTCCATCTTCTTTGTTTCAAATGTTGACATCTCTGTCATCGTCCGTCCTGAAAAGGACACAAGCTTCCGGCGACAATCAGTGGGAGCCATCACTTGTTACAAGAGATGATGGTGGTAGCAGAATTAGCTCAGGATACTTCCAGTTGCCAGCCCCGCGATGTGGACGCTTCTGCTATGGGGCCGATCTCCTGGTTGATAAACACTTTGGGTGTTTATCCTCCCATTCATCCCATTCCCATACTGACCTTTCTGTTCTGGGCCTCCTCCACTGTCAGAGTGACACCCAGCACAAATTGGAGGAACAACACCTCATATTTCGCCTGGGCAGCTTACAACCCAGCAGTATGAATATTCATTTCTCTAACTTCAAGTGACCCTTGCTTTGCCTCTTTCTCCATCTCTCCCCCATCCTAGTTCTCCAACTAGTTTCACTGTCCTCCTGATTAAATATTACTGATTGTATGCCTCGTTCCCCTCAGCTAACAATGTACCATTCAACATTTCTTGATCATCGTCCCTTTTGATCTGTGTTTTCACACCTTATCCTTCCATATCCCTCTATTTCTCTCCCCCCTGCTCAGTCTGAAGAAGGGTCTCGACCCGAAACGTCACCCATTCCTTCTCTCCAGAAATGCTGCCTGTCCTGCTCAGTTGCTCCAGCATTTTGTGTCTATCTTATAGTATTAAGAATACTGACTTGCATAGATAACTGGGAGAACCTGGATTGATCTGAAGAACCTTTGGTAAACTACTTTCTCTGTACTTAGAACTAATTAATTCTGCTGTAGATTATCCATTATTAATACATTTTCAGTTTTTCTCTCTGCATTTGGCATGGCCTGACCTGTCTCTGCATTTTACAGCTTTTACATGTTCTCTTTTTTTGTAGTCTTTCTATTTAATTGACTTACATTACCCTATCAACCTGAGAGACTGGTCAACAGTTTATCACCATTGCAACTCTAATCTCAACCTACCTTACCCTTTCTGCGATTGAAATCTATCTTGGTTTTTTTTTGCTCCTTTAGTCAGGCCACAGCTATGGAAATACTTCAAGGTGGATTCCCTTCCTCCAAGCAAATGCTGGGTATTTTCTGTCTGTGTTTTAGATTTCTGCATTTGCAGGGTTTTCCATTTGTTTTTCTGTATTTGCAGTTTTTTTTTCACACCATTTTTTTCTCTTCTCTCATTACAACAAAATTTACTGTGTTTCTCTATCCATGGATGCCCTCTGTCCTGTCGAACTTTCCGACATGTTCCGCTGTGTAGGGTCAAAACGGTACCCATTCATTCTCTCCAGAGATGCAACTTGTTCCATGTTACTCCAGCATTCTGTTAATAACATAGAAACATAAAAACATAGAAACATAGAAAGTAGGTGCAGGAGTAGGCCATTCGGCCCTTGGAGCCTGCACCGCCATTCAATATGATCATGGCTGATCATCCAACTCAGTATCCTGTACCTGCCTTCTCTCCATACCCCCTGATCCCTTTAGCCACAAAGGCCACATCTAACTCCCTCTTAAATATAGCCAATGAACTGGCCTCAACTACTTTCTGTGGCAGAGAATTCCACAGATTCACCACTCTGTGTGAAAAATGTTTTTCTCATCTCGGTCCTAAAAGATTTCCCCTTTATCCTTAAACTGTGACCCCTTGTCCTGGACTTCCCCAACATCGGGAACAATCTTCCTCCATCTAGCCTGTCCAACCCCTTAAGAATTTTGTAAGTTTCTATAAGATCCCCCCTCAATCTTCTAAATTCTAGCGAGTACAAGCCAAGTCTATCCAGTCTTTCTTCATATGATAGTCCTGACATCCCAGGAATCAGTCTGGTGAACCTTCTCTGTACTCCCTCTATGGCAAGAATGTATTTCCTCAGATTAGGAGGCCAAAACTGTACGCAATACTCCAGGTGTGGTCTCACCAAGATCCTGTACAACTGCAGTAGAACCTCCCTGCTCCTATACTCAAATCCTTTTGCTATGAATAGCAATAGACATCTTCGGTTTAAACCAGCAACTGCACTTCCTTCCTACACATGTTCCGCTGTGTTTCAGGCTTCCAGTGCCTGAGGGTTTTTGATTTTCACTTACCCCTCGTCCCCTCACTTGTTCTCCCTTTTGGATTAAACCTTGAAGGGAAAGCATTGAAAGGAAGAGGGAACAGGAAGTTATGTATTGATTCAAGAAGCAGGATTTTTAATATAAATATTTGAAGAAAGCTCACCCCGCTTTACTTCCTTTTAGCTGGTCTCGGTTCTTAGGCTCCTGACGACATTTGAAAATAATTAATCGGATGTGGACATTGCTGCTACTGCTGGAACTGACTATCCATCCTTTTTTGTCTCCAGACCTTTTCAAAGGCCTAATGCAGCTCCACGTATTTTGAAGACACAAGGATCAGCAAATGTTGGAATTTTGCGTTGAACACAAAGAGCGAGATTAACTCAGCCAGTCTCTAGATGACATGGATCGGAAGACCATTGAAAGGGAAAAAGACCAGACACAAAATGTCATATTTCCATGTCTTCCAGAGATGCTGCCTGACCTGCTGAGTTATTTCTGCACTTTGTGTCTTTATCTGGGTAAGGATGCTAAAATCTCTTTACCTGAGGATATGAGGAAACCAGAAAGATAATTCACTATTTTCAGTTTAGTTTAGTTTAGTTTATTGCCATGTGTACCGAGGTACAGTGAAAAGCTTTCGTAGTCTATCATGGTGACCAACTTTCATGGTCACCGTTACGCATATTGGTCTTTTATTTTAGTTTCATTTAATTCCGTGAATTTAAATTCCCAAGAGTTGTGGTGGGATGCAATCTCAGGTCAACATGTCTAGGTCTATCAATATCAGTACTACTGAGACAATATTTATTGGACCCTTTCCAAGGACCCAGTGACGATAGCGATGGACTTTTTGCTTGGTCTCTAATGCAATTTGTGTGGTGGTTACAGGCACTCGGTTGGAGCTCCAGGATATTGTTCCTTGCAGCGATGATGGAAAATAAAAGTGACAGTGATGTATTTGCAAGAGAGGAAACATGGGCTTTGGAAAGCAACCAAGAGGCAATGATGCTCCTGTGGTAAAACAGTTGACATTCTTCCCAGTGGAGAATGTCTCAGAGGAAGGAGGTACTCTTCCTGTAACTTTGATGAATTGTTTTAGACTTTGCCTATTTATTCCAATACTCATTGTTGGAATGTCCTGTGTATTTACAGCCAATATATTATTAGACTCGTTTCCAATTTAATAAGACGTGGGTTTAAGCTTCGCTCCAACTAAGCAATCAAGCTGAGTTGTGAAATGTATCAGGAAACATTTAGTTTAATTTAGTTTAGTTTTGTTTAGTTTAGAGATACAGCGTGGAAACATGCCCATCGGCCCACTCAGTATACACCGTCTAGCGATCCCCGCACACTTACCCAATCCTATATATACTAGGGACAATTTACAATTACACCAAGCCAATTAGCCTGCAAATCATCTGTATGTCTTTGGAATATGGGAGGAAACCGGAGCACCCGGAGAGAACCCATGCATGTCACGGGGAGAACATACAAACTTTGTACTTGCAAGCACCGGCAGTCAGGATCAAACCCAGGTTTCTGGCGCTGTAAGGCAGCAACTCTACCACTGTGTCACTGTGTTGTACATGCGTCCTTTATCAATGAAATAGGAACTCCCACTGTGCACGCAGTAAGCAGGCAACAACAAAGATCTTATAGCGGAGCAAGATAGGCTACTCCTGCGAAATGCAATGGGCTGACGTGTAGTACGCTACGGAGGGGATCCTGGGCATTTTTCCCCGCCCATTTTAGTAACCTGAGCCTACCTGACCCGACCCGACTCGCAGTGTAATCAATGTTGCGGGGCAAGTTTGTGTGTGTGATTATAGGGTTAGATTCATAATTCTGTCAGTTCATACTTCTTGTCAAGAATAAAATTTGACTCTGGTAATTGTCTTTTTTAATGTTTTTTAAATCATTTCTTTTTAAATGGCTCACAAGCAGTGTTTGAGTTGATTTTGTAGTAACCGGAACCGACCCGACTCGCAGGGTAATTGACATTGCGGGGGAACAGTGTTTGTGTGTGATATAGGGTTAGATTCATAATTCTGTTAGTTCATAATTCTGTTAATTCTTGTTAAAGAATAAAATGTTTATAAACACACATACATGAATGTGATATAAATGTATATAATTATATAACACACACAATTATATTTCTTCTGATGCAATAATGAACTTTGATGCAATAATGAACCCCCCCCTCCCCCCCCCGGCACTCCCTCGCCTGCCCCCTCACCACAATGTCTCCCCCCCTCCTATGCCCCTCTCCCCGGACCCCACACTCCCTCTCCCCTGGCCCCACACTCCCTCTCCCGCTGCCCTGGACCCCACACTCACTCTCCCGCTGCCCCGGACCGCGCACTCCCTCTCCCCGGGCCCCACACTCACTCTCCCCGCTGCCCCAGACCCCACACTCCCTCTCCCGCTGCCCCGGGCCCCACACTCCCTCTCCCCGCTGCCCCGGGCCGCGCACTCACTCTCCCCGCTGTGGATCCAATCTTTGGCCGGAAGCAAGATGGCGGAGCAAGATGGCAGAACAAGATGGCGGGGGCTGGTTGCTAAAATGAGTCATATAATCACCCATGAATCCGTCCATGAGCGTACTACACGTTTGCGTGAGAGTAACCCATCTTGCTTCGCTATAAGATCTTTGGGCAACAAGACAGTCAAGTCAAAGCCTCTGCGTTTTTTTTAACTCTCAGACACTGAGGAAACTTGGGTGAGGGCTCCGCCCACAACATCAATGGGGGAAAAAAACCATATTACTGAAGGACGAGGATGTTTGGAACATAAAACATAGAACAGTACAGCACAGGAACGGACCCTTCGGCCCACAATGTTTGTGCCAAACATGATGCCAAGTTAAACTGATCTCATCTTCCTGTACATGATCCATATCCCTCTATTCCCTGAACTAATATATGTTGACATATAAGCCTCTTACATGGCACTATCATATCTGAGGTGTCCTAGAATGGAAAGCCTCATCTTGGGAACAGATAGATTGGAGATGGAAAGACTGATAGTAATGTATGCTCTCATACATTGTGAGGAAGTGGAGTCAAAATAGTTGTGGAAATCAATAGGTTTAGGTAGACGTCAGTCAATGGTCTGAGAATAGGGGGGGGATATCAAATAAATAATACTCCCTTCTCACCCTTCCTGCTCCTTGCCCTCCCCACCCCAATCCCAACATATTTCTCCCACCATCTTCCAATACGCCAGTTACCATTGATGATAGACACAAAATGCTAGAGTAACTCAGCGGGACAGGCAGCATCTCTGGAGAGAAGGAATGGGTGACATTTCGGGTCGAGACCCTTCTTCGAATCCAGTTATCCTACTGCTTTTCCCTCCTCCATTCGCTCACCTCTCATCCCTGAGCCTCACATTTCCTTTCTGTCCCCCCTCTTTCCACTCCCCCTTGTTTCCTTTCTGCCCATATCTCACCCCCTCAACTTTATATTTCACACCTCTTCTTCTTCTCTCAGTTGACACACCTTTTGACTCATTTTCACAACTTGGGAAATGGCTGTCAGTCACTAGCCGTGAATTTCCTCAAAGTTAGCATTGAATGTTATCATGATTGCCTGATTATTACCAGGTCTTTAAGGGCGACTGTCAAAGTCGTAGCAGGTCGCCGTAAAATCGGCGACTGGGCTAATGGGCCTGCGCCACTTAGGCGATTTTTTTAGGCGACTGCCGGCGTCTACAACAATGGAATTCGCCAAAGTCAGCACCGGCGACAACCTATGAGACCTGGCGACAACTTACGACATCCTGGCGACAACTTACGCCATCCTGGCGACAACCTACGACAATCTACGACGGCACCTCGACAGGAGAAGACAAGTTACGACAAACCCACGGTCGCCGACTGTCGCCAAAACGTTTTGAACATTTCAAAATCCAGCGGCCACCAGAAATAGGCTACGAATCTTTGGGCGACTGAGGAGACGACTCACGACCATATAGGTGACACCCCGGCGAGCGTGTGGCGACAGCCTAGTCGTGGTTCCTCTGCGCTTGGTGCACTTTGAGTTATCTGTTCCCCCTCCTTCCCCACCCCCCTCCCCCCCACACAAATTCCTCCTCCAAAGACTTTGAAAATCCCAGGGTTGGACGAATGAGACAAGGTTTAATGTCATTGAGGCTTCTCATTCACAGTAGCCAGGAAATAGGCATCCCTCGGTGAAAGACCATGACAGTAATACTAATAGTCCATTGATTCTTTATGTCTAGCTGGTTCAATGGTTGATTCAGTGCTTTTAATGCCCAAAGGGGTCCTTATGAGTGAACTCTGCCACTTTGGTGGAAAAAACACATGCAAAACCAGGAAACCCAACCCCCAAGGCTTTGTTATAGTAAAGGGATAGCTTTGTGTTGGTGGTCTGTTGCACAAACCAGATTTCATTCTGTATTTCCACCGTGACTGAGATCAAGGATCCATCTCGACAATCTTTAATACTAACTCAGTTTTGCAAGCCTTTAGCCCCATGAATTTAGCTCCTTGCCACTTTCCTCACATCTGTTGACATTTAAGGGACAGACCTGGTTTTATTTGATTTATCACAAGTTCCTCCCTGTACACCTCTGAGTGTTACCCAAGCACCCTGCACCTTCACCTGAATAGCTCAAATGAAAACAAAGACCTCATAATGCTCGGTTCTGTCCAATTAATTAAACCACACTTCCAGCGTTTCCAATTTATTAGTGCAAATAAAGCATTTATATTATGCAGCTGTGCTTTATTGGGCCCAAACCTTTGATCTTTGGAGGTTGAAAAATGCTCCCCACTGCCCCTTTATATTGAAGTTTAATATGTTGCAGCAAGCTGCACATGTGTGGATGCTCACCTGCTCTCAGTCAATGACTGTTCAATTAATTGCGGCAGCAGTAATGCGAGATTGGTTTTGCCAACTTCAAAAGGCACTGTTACTACAGCTCTATATTAGTCATTTTCTATCTATCCCTGCAAGCCATGCCTTTCCAGGAAAACAACATTTCTGTCAATTTCCAAAATCACCAGGATGCTAACTGGACACTGAATCGCGACTTTACCTGAAACTTTCTTTAGGAATTAGGTAAAGTAAAAATGGACCAAATAGTTATGGCGCATTGGCTGCCATACGTTTGCCAGCTGAGCAGACACAAAGCTTTCCACTGTAGTTTGGTACAGGTGGCAACAAACTAGACTCAAACCTGGGGCAATTGACCTGTAAGGCAGCAGCACTACCCACTGCACCACTGCCAAAATGACACTGAAAAATAATGTCATGTTATTTCAACAGTCGAAAATCCAATAAAGTCCAAATCAAACAACTCTTTTTATACTGGACTTAAAGCACCATCTAACCATCACATTGCATCAAGTTTCAATACATTCTGGGGCCATATGTCATACATCTTCACTATAATAGTCAAGAATTATATCAATAAAATGTATTTGCAGCAAAGAACTAATGGTTATTCATACCATTACCAGTGAAAATATTACATTTGTGTAGTTAAAAAAATCTATTAATATTAACCCTTCTGCTTCTATTGATGCTTCTTGGCCCATTTCATGATTTCAGTCATTTTCCTTTAAAAATTTGACACATTTGAGCATAAAATCTTCCCCTTATAGTGTTATAGTTGCTTGGCATGGCTGCAATGAAAACATGTGGTCATTTCTGTTCTATCCACCAGTCACAAAGAGACTTTGAACTATAGAGCTCTTTTTACAATGTAGGTAATGTTTCATAATGTTTGTTAATTCCGAGGTTGAGTTTAGTTTATTGACACGCGTTTTTGTTTCGTTTTTTTTTACCTGCTAACCAGTCAGCGGAAAGACTTGTAAAAAAAAAATCAAAAAGCACTCTTTTTAACCATTCCGTGGAAATTCCGGGACCGAAATACACTTTTCCTTCTGTTTTTAGCCTCTCATTTTCAAAGCTATCTTTTCCAATTCCATTCTTCTACATATTTCCCCACATTTTAATTCTTTTGAATTTGGGGAGGTGAAATTATTTTTTTGGCAGCAGTGCCTATAAGGACAATACAGATGGCCAGCCTAGTTTGCACTGTGCTTTGATTTCTTTCCCACTGACATCAATTAGCAATTTAACCCCCTGGTGTTTAATTCCTTCTTAACTACCAGCATTGGCCTGGGTTCAATAGACATTTGTGGTAATGCATTCCGTTTCCAATAATGCTTTACATGAGTACAAGCTCTTGTGATCACCCCCACATTGCTTCCCCCATTAGTGCTAATTTTCTGACCTCCGTTAATAACTCAACAAAAGGCAAAAATGATCTTCTGTTGCTTACCTTGTCAAACGGTGTCAAAATGTTATTCTTGAGGATCCAATTCCCCAATGCCTGCAATGTCAGTGGAAAAGAAATCAAAGCACACTGCAAACTAGGCTGTCCATCTGTATTGTCATTATCGGCACAGCTGCCAAAAAGATAATTTCACCTTCCCAAATTCAAAAGAATTTAAATGTCGGGAAATACATTGCAGAAGAATGGAATGGGAAAAAACAGCTTTGCAAATGAGAGCTAAAAACAAATGGAAAAGTGTATTTTGGTCCCGGACTTTACATGGATTAAATATTGGGTTTAAAAGAGTGCTTTTTTGATGTTTGACAAGTCTTTCTGCTGACTGGTTAGAGCGCAACTAAAGCTTTTCACCTCGGTACACGTGACAATAAAATAAACTCAACATTTTTTTTAGAGACATTTTGTTATTGTCAGATGCAAGGCAGTAATCTATGTTGCACCTTTAATGTGACTTCACATACCTTGTGCCAACAGGTGCAAGATATACTAAAGAGTCTATTTGATTTATTTATTGTCACCTGCACTGAGAAACGGTGAAATGCTTAGGAAGGAACTGCAGATGCTGGTTTAAACTGAAGATAGACATAACAAGCTGGAGTAACACAGCGGGTCAGAGGAAATCTGATGAGGAAAGAAATAGGTGATGTTTCAGGTCGAGACCATTCTTCAAAACTCATCGGTGATGATTCGGGTGGAGACCCTTCTTCAGACTGGTCTGAAGAACATTGTGGGGATTGCTGACACGTGGCTGCAGGAGGATCGGGCCTGGGAACTTAATATTAAGGGTTATTCGTCTAATAGAAAGGACAGGCAGGTGGGCAGAGGAGGGGGGGTAGTTCTGCTGGTGAGGGATGGAATTCAGTCCCTTGCGAGGGAAGACATAGGGACGGACGAGGTAGAGTCACTATGGATTGAGTTGAGGAATTGAAAAGGCAAGAAGACACTAATTGGTGTTATCTACAGAACCCCAAATAGTAGCCCGGATGTAGGGTGTAAGTTGCAGCAGGAGTTAAACCTGGCATGTAACAAAGGTAATGTCACTGTGGTGATGGGGGATTTCAATATGCAGGTAGACTGGGAAAATCAGGTTGGTTCAGGACCCCAAGAAAGAGAGTTTGTAGAATGCCTCTGAGATGGATTCTTAGAGCAGCTTGTAATGGAGCCGACCAGAGAAAAGGCAATTCTGGATTTAGTGTTGTCCAATGAACCAGATTTGATAAGAAAACTCGAGGTAAAGGAACCGCTTGGAGGTAGTAATCATAATATGATTAGTTTTAATCTGCAATTTGAGAAGGGGAAGGTTAAATCGGAAGTGGCAGTGATGCAGTTGAACAAAGGGGACTATGAAGGCATGAGAGAGGAGCTGGCCAATGTAGACTGGAAAGGGATCCTAGCAGGAATGATGGTGGAACAGCAATGGCAGGAATTTCTGGGCATAATCCAGAAGACACAGGATCATTTCATTCCAAAAAGGAAGAAAGATTCTAAGGGGAGTAGGAGGCAACCGTGGCTGACAAGAGAAGTTAGGGATAGAATAAAACTAAAAGAAAAGATGTATAACACAGCAAAGAGTAGCCGGAAGCCAGAGGATTGGGAAACTTTCATAGGACAATAGAAGGAAACAAAACGGGCAATACGGGCTGAAAAGATGAAGTACGAGGGGAAGCTGGCCAGGAATATCAAGAAAGACAGTAAAAGCTTCTTTTGATATGTTAAGGGAAAAAGAATAGCAGTCAAATGTCGGTCCCTTGAAGGCAAACACGGGTGAAATTATTATGGGGAACAAGGAAATGGCAGAAGAGTTGAACAGGTACTTCGGATCTGTCTTCACTAAGGAAGACACAAACAATCTCCCAGATGTACTGGAGGACAGAGGATCTAAGGGGGTAGAGGAACTAAAAGACATTTTCATTCGGCGAGAAATAGTATTGGGTAGGCTAATGGGACTGAAGGATGATAAATCCCCTGGGCCTGACGGTCTGCATCCCAGGGTCCTCAGGGAGGTGGCTCTAGAAATAGTGGACACATTGGTGATCATTTTCCAATGTTCAATAGATTCAGGATCAGGTCCTGTGGATTGGAGGATAGCTAATGTTATCCCACTTTTCAAGAAAGGAGCGAGAGAGAAAACGGGGAATTACAGACCAGTTAGCCTGACTTCGGTGGTGGGAAAGATGCTGGAGTCAATTATTAAAGAGGTAATAATAGGGCATTTGGATAGCAGTCAAAGGATTAGTCCAAGTCAACATGGATTTATGAAAGGGAAATCATGCTTGACTAATCCTCTGGAATTTTTTGAGGATGTGACAAGTAAAATGGATGAAGGGGTGCCAGTGGATGTAGTGTATCTAGACTTTCAGAAAGCCTTTGATAAGGTCCCGCACGGGAGACTGGTGACTAAAATTAGAGCACATGGTATTGACGGTAGAGTGTTGACATGGATAGAAAATTGGTTGGCAGACAAGAAGCAAAGAGGAGGAGTGAAAGGGTCCTTTTCAGAATGGCAGGCAGTGGCGAGTGGAGTGCCGCATGGCTCGGTGTTGGGGCCGCAACTGTTTACCATATATATTCATGATTTCGAAGAGCGAACTAGGAGCAAGACTAACAAGTTTGCGGATGACACAAAGCTGGGTGGCAGTGTGAACTGTGAAGAGGATGTTAGCAGGTTACAGGGTGACCTGGACAGGTTGAGTGATTGGGCAGATGCGTGGCAGATGCAGTATAATATAGATAAATGTGAGGTTATCCACTTTGGTGGCAAAAACAAGGGGGCAGATTATTATCTCAATGGGGTTAGGTCAGGTAAGGGGGAGGTACAGCGAGACCTGGGTGTCCTTGTGCACCGGTCACTGAAAATTGGCTTGCAGGTACAGCAGGCAGCGAAGAAAGCTAATGGAATGTTGGCCTTCATAACAAGAGGATTTCAGTATAGGAGTAGAGAGGTTCTTCTGCAGTTGTATAGGGCTCTGGTAAGACCACATCTGGAGTATTGTGTACAGTTTTGGTCTCCTAATTTGAGGAAGGACATCCTTGTGATTGAGGCAGTGCAGCGTAGGTTCACGAGATTAATCCCTGGGATGGCGGGACAGTCATATGAGGAAAGATTGAAAAGACTAGGCTTGTATTCACTGGAGTTTAGAAGGATGAGAGGGGATCTTATAGAAACATATAAAATTATAAAAGGACTGGAGAGGCTAGATGCAGGAAAAATATTCCCAATGTTGGGCGAGTCCAGAACCAGGGGCCACGGTCTTGGAATAAAGGGGAGGCCATTTAGGACTGAGGTGAGAAAAAACGTTTTCACCCAGAGAGTTGTGAATTTGTGGAATTCCCTGCCACAGAGGGCAGTGGAGGCCAAATCACTGGGTGGATATAAGAGAGAGTTAGATAGAGCTCTAGGGGCTAGTGGAGTCAAGGGATATGGGGAGAAGGCAGGCACGGGTTATTGATTGGGGACGATCAGCCATGATCACAATGAATTGCGGTGCTAGCTCGAAGGGCCGAATGGCCTCCTCCTGCACCTATTTTTATGTTTCTATGTTTCTAACCCAAAACTTCACATTTTTCTTTACTCCAGAGATGCTGTCTGGCCCGCTGACTTACTCCAGCTTGTTATGTCTATCTGCAGTGAAATGTTTGTTCTGTATCATATCTTGTTAAATCACACTACATGTGATTACAATGGATCCTCTATGGGTCAGCACGCACAGAGTCGCCATGTTCCAGCGCCATCTTGCCATTTCCAAGTCTCTGAAAAGTCAAATCTTGCCCTAAGGAGATATCTAGCTTGTTATTTTCTCACAGGCCCATTGCCACTGGATCGATGAAGTAGGGGTTGGTCTGGTGCAGTGTGATGCTTTGGGTGTCTTCCACCACAGTACCAATCATCTAAAGTATAAAGGCTATCGAGTTTTCCTCTTGCAGCGTGCAGTATAAAACTGGGTTGCAGGTTCTGGTACTCATTGTTCTATAATTAAACAACTTAATTGCTTTTCAATCAACGTTTCAGATCTCACATACCACGGGCGGTAAGGTGCCACAGCGGTAGAGTTGCTCTCTTACAGCGCCAGAGACCCGGGTTCGATCCTGACTACGGGTGCCGTCTGTATTGAGTTTGTACATTTCTCCCCGTGACCTGCCTGGGTTTTCTCCGGGTGCTCCAGTTTCATCCCACATTTCAAAGCCATACAGGTTTGTAGTCCATTTGGCCTTGTAAAATTGTAAATTGTCCTTAGTGCGTGCAGGATAATGTTCGTGTGCGGGGATCGCTGGTCGACATGGACTTGGTGGGCCAAAGGGCGTTTTTACATGCTGTATTTCCAAACTAGACAAAACTAAATGTTGTCTTAAGGGCCTGTCCCACGAGCATGCGACCTGCATGCGGCAAGCGGGACCAAACCGGAAGCGGTTGCCGCGCGGAGGTCGAGTAAGTGACGTGAAGTTCGAGTGAAGTCCGCGGGAAGTTTGCGCGTGACGTGCGGCATCAAGACGCTGCGTACGGCGTCATGACACTGCGCACGCCCGTCGAGGTGGTGCGCACGGCGTCGAGGTGGTGCGCACGGCGTCGAGGTGGTGCGCATGGCATCGAGGCGGCTGCGGGCAGTTTTTTGGAGCCCCGCGCGACGTTGGGACCAGCTCCGCACAACTCCATACGGCTCCGGCGATTGAAGTGGGACCGGCCCCGCGAGGCCGTATGGCTCAAGCGACCACGTTAGGTCGCGCTTGCCGCATGGAGTCGCATGCTCGTGGGACAGGCCCCTTTAGGCTACATATTTGCACCACCGTGACTAACCACTGCTCCAGTTTGCCTCAGCTCATCAGCCTCTGTGTCCTCATCGATTCCTTTGCTACTTCATGTCTTCACTATTTCAATGATTGTGACAGCTTCTTTTGACCTACTCCCTGCAAGCATGAGTACATTCCAAAACTCTACTACAGTTATCTGGGTTTCAGGTACCATTTTCCCCATTGATCGCTGCCCTTCTGTGTGCACTCACTATGCAATTTAAAAAATATTAATCTTGGCTTTCAAATCATTCCATGTTCTCACTTTTCCCTGTCCCTTTATTCTCCCTCAGTTTTATACCTCTCTGATAGGTCTGTTTTCCTATAGTTCTGGCCACTTGTGCCTCCCAGAAGTTAATTGCCCCGCTGTGGATTTCCTAAATCCTCACGTCATGCCGCTAAGCTCTGAGATTCCTCCGCAAGTCTTTCCCCTTCCCCAGCTCCCTATCCACCCTTAAAATGCCCTTGCAAACCTACCTTTTTGACTAAATGTGTAGGAAGGAACAGCTGATGCTGGTTTTAACTGAAGTTAGACACAAAAGGCTGGCAACCTACAACCCTGCAGTAGGAATATTGATTTCTCCACCTTCAAATAACCTTTGCTTTCCCTCTCGCTCTGTCCCTCCCCGACCCTAGTTCTCTGACTATTTTCACTGTGCTCCTGATTAATCTTACTGATGTGTGCCTCATTGTCATCTTCCCCTCAGCTGACAATGAGCCATTGGACATTTTCTTGATCACCACCTGCTTTGATTTGTCCTTTTCATGCCTTACTTGCTCTTTGTGCCTTTCCATATCTACAGTTTCCCTCTCCCCTGACTCAGTTTGAAGAAGTGTCTCGACCCAAAACATCACCCATTCCTTCTATCCAGAGACACTGCCTGTCCCGCTGAGTTACTCCAGCAAATTGTGTCTGTCTTCGGTGTAAACCAACATCTGCAGTTGCTTCTTCCACACGAGTTCTATGTTATTCCACGTTTGCATCCTACACACAGATACAAATTAACGTGTAGACCTGCACGTCTTTGGAATGTGGGAAGAAACCAGAGCACCCGGAGTAAGCCCACATGGTCACAGTGAGAACGTACAAACTCGGTTAGACAGGACCGGACCCGGGTCTCTGGCGCTGTGAGGCAGCAACTCCACTGCTCTGCCACCGTGTCACCCTTTCTCTTCCTACATATTGTTCCGGTTTAAAATCCTTTGCTCAAGATCTGTGCATGAATCCACCTGAAAGTGCAGAGCATAAGCTGAGCATGTAAGTAAGTAAGTGAGTTTATCGGCCAAGTATTCACATACAAGGAATTTGCCTTGGTGCTCCACCCACAAGTAACAACATGACATACAGTGACAGTTACAAATGACTCAGAAAACACTAAACATTAATAATAATTAAACATTAATGATAAAACACCTTTGATCAAGCATGTGACGTTGATAGGCGGCAACCTCAGTGAAAGAAAAATCTCTAGATCAATAACTTTCTCTCAATGCCAATAACCAATGAAAGTGTCCCCATTTCAAACAATCATTCGAATTGATGTGAACAAGTGATTCACTATTTTTAAGGCAACTATATGTTAGGTCCCTCTGTCCTATAACACTCCTCTAGGTTCATATCGTTCACTGTGAAGGTCCTACTCTGGTTTGGTTCCCAAAAATGCAACACCTTGCACATAGTGTCTGCACTGAAGAAGAGTCCCAACTCGAAACATCACCTATTCCTTCTCTCCAGCGATGCTGCCTGACCTGCAGAGTTACTCCAGCATTTTGTGTCTATCTTAGGTGTGAACCAGCATCTGCAATTCCTTCCTACGCACTAACTCTTTGACTATCTGCCCTTTGGTTGCTCAAGGCCTTTTTTTTTTTGTAGTAATGATTATGTGAAGTGCTGTGACTATTTTTGCTACAGGCAGCAGCTAGTTCAATAAAAATTGTACTTGACATTGAAAAAACTGTTCAAATATTCTCATTATCTTTATTGATAATACAAAAAAAAGCCAGAAATGAAACAAATGAGCAGGTATTTGAGGTGGACCTAAAATGTTGTTTTATCAAGGACTTTTGTCTACTCTGCATCCAACTAGATAATTTTTTGATCTCTTCACTTGGATTCAACTTTTTTGTGTGTTTTTCTGTCCTACTTGCTCCAAATTCTTCAGCGTGTGCATTTTGAGTTATTCTTGTGGCTGATCCTTGTCTCCCAATGGTCTTGATTGCAGTCGGAGTCTTTAGCTTCTGATAGCAGTCAGAGGATAACAAATCATTGTTTACAAGAATGATCCCAAGAATGATGAGCGTTTGTCGGCACTGGGCCTGTACGCATTGGAGTTTAGAAGAATGAGGGGGGATCTCATTGAAACACACAGAATAGTGAAAGGCTTGGATAGAGTGGATGTGGAGAGGATGAGAGGTCATAGCCTCAGAATAAAAGGATGTTCTTTTAGGAAGGAGATGAGGAGAAATTTCTGTTGTCAGAGGGTGGTGAATCTGTGGAATTCTTTGCCATAGAAGGCTGTGGAGGCCAAGTCAGGCAGAGATAGATAGAATATTGATTAGTACAGGTGTACAGGAAGGCAGGAGAATGGGGTTCGGAGGGGAAGATAGATCAATCATGATTGAATGGCGGAGTAGACTTGATGGGCCGAATGGCCTAATTCTACCCCTATCACGTGACCTTATGACCTTATGACTTAAACAGAAAAGCCTTTCCAGAAATTGCTCGAGATATTGAATGAAAGTGAGGAAGTAATTTCAATATGAGATACACATCATAATAGCAGATCCAGTGTTAGTATTTAAATAGCAATTAATAGATAATTAAATGGAGATATAACCTTATGTTAGAGAAGTGTTTTATGCTGTATCACAAGCCTCAGGTTTATTTCCACCTTCAATTTGCTACATTTGCTAAGTGTTTTTTTTAAATGAAGTCAACAGAATTGAAAGTCTTGAGGGATGTTTAACGACTGATTGAGTCAATATAGTTTATTTTACACTATTCACTAAACTGAAGATTCCCCATCCTGATTGAATTAGCCCTCCACATTTAAAAGGACTTACTTCATTACTGAGAGTACTTTTTTTGTAATTAATTTTATTAGGATAAGTGACAGTATTATTCTTTCATTTAACATGAAATAGTTTGGCTCCATGCGGTGTTCTCTTCAAATGATGGGTTACATCGAGAGCAGTTAAATCAGGATTATCAGTGTAAGAATGTCTCCATTAAGATGGTTGGAGTGACTCTGGATCATTTTGCCCAAGAATAAGAACTCGTTTATAATTGTTAATTGTAAGCAAGTGAGAAAATAGTGTTATCTTCCTCCTCAGTTAACGTAATTGATTCAATTTTTCCCAGCAATATTATCTCTTTTCAATATGTTGTATTCCACTTTCAGCGAGCACACTTCCACTAATCCACACTACAGACTTCACTTGCTTGAATAACGTCATCTTTTGTTGCCAGGAACATTCCTTTGCATGTTGGATATTTTTCCATTTTGGACTAAAAATTAACCTGCATAAGATTCATGTGTTTTCCCTCATTTAGCATTAAACCATTTTTCTAAAGCTTTCTATTATTGTTACGTATAGCAGTGAGTTTGGCTTTTCTAGTGCATTACCTGCTTTACCAGTAGTTCTTCCAATACTTGAATGCTCTAAAATCCCAACAAAGTGGGATTCTTCATCCTTTTGCCACATGCGGCAGGAAGCAGAAGATAAGACTGTTTGGTGAACGTCTGTAACTTTGTCAGTGCCAGAAACATGGCGACACATGTGTACTGCCTAGATGAGGTCTGCTGTATGCTATTACCAGGTACTACGCAAAACAAAGCATTTCATGTGACAATAACGTGTGATTTGAATTGGATCTATATATTGTCTGGGTAAATATGTGCCACTTTTCGGACTGTTATCTTTTATTTGCATTTTAAATCTACATATTATAGGTATTATTCTTGTAGATACATATAGTTAAGTTTGAAGAAGGGTCTCGACCTGAAACGTCACCAATTCCTTTTCTCCAGAGATGCTGTCTGACCCGCTGAGTTTAGTTTAGATTAGAAATACAGCACGGAAACAGGCCCTTCGGCCCACCATGTCTGCACTGACCAGCGATCCCCACACATTAACGCTATCCTACACGCACCAGGGACAATTTACACTTATACCAAAGCCAATTAACCTACAAACCTGTACACCTTTGGAGTGTGGGAGGAAACCGAAGATCTCGGAGAAAAGCCACACGATCACGAGGAGAACGTAGAAACTCCGTTCAGCCAGCACCTGTAGTCCGGATCGAACCTGGGTCTCTGGCGCTGCAAGTGCTGTAAGGCAGCAACTCTACCGTTTCACCACAGTGCCGCCCATTACTCCAGTTCCTCCAGATTTTAGTGCCTATCCTTAGTTAAGTGTAAAAGTTGGAAGAAAATTCTATTTCTATTTCTCACTTGGACGGATTAGCCTATGGTTTCCTCGCATGAGATCTGATGCTGACATTTTTATTTTTAATGATAAACAGGGCTGGCTGTCTTTCTGCAGAATTAATGTACTGCCAGTGAAACTACATCCTCTGAAATTATACATTTCAAAGCCATACGTTCTCTCAGTTTTGTTAGCAGGTCATTAATTAATGGATAAAGAACAGCCAGAATGCTGTTTTTCATTATAGGAGGAATCTCACACCAGTACAAGTCATGGAACCTTCTGCGACTTATAAAGCAGGTACTCTGAGATATTCTTATGTGACTTTGAATTTAAACAGCGGGGGTTTGGAAAGTTCCCGAACAAATAATTCACAGCTCATGATTATTACTGTCAGGATTAAAAGTGCGGGGAACTTTGGAAAAGAAAATGTCATTAGGACTGGATGTCTTTACCACGGGAACATTTCTGAACTATTCCAGATGCTGGCGAGAGCAAGTCAAAATAGTAGCAAGAATAACACACTCCCGATGGTCTGTGAAACTTCTGCTTGGATTATTTTAGAGCGTGTAACACATGCACAGTAGAAAGGGTGCAGTCACAGTAGAAGCTGGAGTATCTGACAGGGATTAAGTGCTACAGCAATAACTGCCATGTAGATTTGTTATTCTGTGCTCAGATCAAACAGCCAGCTTATTGCTGCCAACTTTTTATATTGATTGCCACTTTCAGTTGGCACACCGCAATCTAGACACACACAAAAAAAAGCAAATTTGTAAGCAAAGGGCAACAGAATGCCAAAAAGAGCTCAAGCCAGCAACAGTCTGGAGGAGGGCTTGCTGGGGGGTGTGGTGTGCCATATTACAGAGCACACAGGGAATATTGATTGATTTTCTACCTCTGACAATTACATTTTCTTTCTTTATCTTCCAATTTCTCATCTCTGATTTAAACAATCACTTGAATTGGATATCCAGATTTTACATTCTGCATTATAAAAATTCAATCATTGTAACACCAACATTTTCTCCACAGGCAAATGACCCTCGGTAAGTACAAGCTTCTACAAGAAGAAACGGGCAGACAGTTTTTTATTAAATAACAACAATGATCTAAAATACACAAATGCTGGAATTTGGCAATTGAGGCAGTTGACTGACTTGCTTAGTTTCGTTTCAGAGATACAGCGTGGCAAATGGCCCTTGAGACCACCCTTATCAAAGATCATCCGTTGACACTGGTTCTGTCCTACACATTAGGGGCAATTTACTATTATTGAATTCACTGTCACAACACCCCCAACTCCCACACCCCACCCCACCCCCCCACATCATAGCCTCAGTTTGCGTGCTACTCCAACTAGCATTCATGCCTTGGTTACCACTCAACTTGACTGTTCCACCAGACTCCTGTTACTTATTCTATTTAGAAATTCAAGTTCTTCCATTATTCCATCATCTACTCTAGTTCACTCCAAGCCCCATTCAATGATCACTATTATGCTCTAAACTGCTTTCAGCTAAATAATATCTCAAGTTTAAAGTTCTCATCCACATTTTCAAACCATTTCTGGATATTATCCAAAGCCATCCACATAATTTCCCCTCGCCCTTTAACCATCTCTTTACTTGCAGCCATCTTATAGCAGCATGGTGGTGCAGCTGCTGCTCACGGCACCAGGGGCCCGGGTTCGATCCCGACGGCGGGTGCTGTCTGTACGGAGTTTGTACGTTCTCCCTGTGACCGTGTGGGTTTTCTCCAGAAGTTCGGATTTCCTCCCACCTTCCAAAGATGTACAGGTCGTAGGTTAATTGGTTTCTGTAAATTGCCCCTACTGCGTGGGATATGAAAGTTGAATAGCCTAGAACTCGTGTATGGGTGATCGATGGTGGGCATGGACTCACTGGGCCGAAGGGCTTGTTTCCAGGCTGTATCTCTAAACTATCTTTCTCACCCCTGAATTTAATCATTCAGCCACTGCAGGCCCTGCCTTCAGCTGACAAGATCCTAAACTCCAATGTTTGTTCTTTATACCTCCCTTCTCCCTTTTCTCCTCAGGAAGCCCCATAAAACTTTAATAACCTTTACATCACGGGTCCTGAAATGTGGCTGTGGTGTCAGTTTTGGTTTTATAACCTGTGAAGTGCCCAAGAATGTTTTTGCTACCATATAGGCGCTAAATAAATAGAAGTTGATGTTGCTATAAAGTATCTACCCATGGACTTAACTCATGTTACAAGATCAATAAATTAGATCATCGGCTTCATATTTCTCATCCATCAAATGGCTTCTCCGCCATTCATTATAAGCCAGCATCTCAATGAGGCCACACTCCGTGAAAGTTGTCAGACAAACCAGTCCGCAAACTAACATTCGGTTTCACCGGGTGCCAGTGTAATAAAAGAGAATTGGCTCTGTAGGTTTTAACCTGTGTATGCTGTGTTTTATATGTGGAGATCAGGGGGCTAACTATTGATCTCAGTTATTGATTTAACAGTATTACTGCCACTTCTGATGAGGAATTTAGTCTAGGATTTGCTGATTATTCTGACACCACTTTACTGTAAGTCAGACCGCCAAGCCAACTGACTGAAATTTTGATGATGAGATCCAATAACAAGAGGTTTTTTTTGGCCATTTCTAGCATTAAATCAAGGCAGCTTTAGGGGGTGGGAGATTGCAACCTTCACGTGGTCCACCCTGTTTCGACGAATGCAATCAACCCGGCGTGCGCAATCAAATGGGATCAAAATAGAATAAGTTGCCCGACAATGTTATGCTGTCCATGCCATACGCAAGAAGAAGAAGGCAGCTTTAGACAAAGTTCAAGTTAGTTTCAATAAAATTGGATAAATTCAAAAAGTACTCGAAATAACACTCTTGATCATACAAAAAATCTTTTTCAACAGGGTGGCACGGTGACGCAGTAGTAGAGTTGCTGCCTTGCAGCACTAAGGCACCAGAGATCTGGGTTCAATCCCGACTACGGGTGCTGTCTCTATGGAGTTTGTACGTTCTCCCCGTGACCGTGTGGGTTTTCTCCGAGATATTCGGTTTCTTCCCACCCTCCAAAGACGTACTGGTTTGTAGGTTAATTAGCTTGGTATAAATGTAAAATTGACCCTAGTGTGTGTGTGTGTGTGTGTGTAGGATAGTGTTAATGTGCGGGGATCGAGGGTCGGTGTGGGCTCAGTGGATCGAAGGGCCTGTTTCCACTCAGTGTCCCTAAACTAAAACAGCAGATTATAGGGAAAGCAAATATGACTGCAGAAAATCAAAGGAAAGATAGTGAATCTAATTAGCAGAGGAAATAGGATTTCAACACACTCTACATGGCCAGTATGAATTACAAAGCTCTGACCAGTTATTTTGATTTGGCAGGGCTACAGAAAGATTTGAAAGAGAAACAGCAAATGCTGGCAACTCAGAAAGTCGGGCAACATCCATGGAAGGGAAGGGGAAAGGGTTAATGCTACATATCAATGTGAGCTTTGAATGTGCAATGCCTATGATCTATCAGCTGGTCTATTTCTGCCCATTAAATGTGTGCCTACGTTTTACAGCAGTAGTTGTAATGGAAGTGTGGGGTGTTAGCTGCCAGTGTTCTGTAAATCTCCCTGGTTTTCTTGTGTTAATGACGTAACCTGGAACTCCCAGATTGCCATCTGTTCTAGATGCAATGCTTTCGCAAATGTTTGTTTCCATGGTCATAATTGTTAAAAATTGTTTGCAGCGATATTAATTTAACCTTTAGATAGACACAAAATGCTGGAATAACTCAGCAGGGCAGGTAGCATCTCTGGAGAGAAGGTTTTAGGTCGAGACCCTTCTTCAGACTCCAGTCTTCAGTCTCTTGAGACTTCAGACTGAAGAATGGTCTCGACCAGAAACGTCACCAATTGCTTCTCTCCTGTGATGCTACTTGCCCTGCTGAGACCCAGCATTTTGTGTCCATCTAAAGGTTTAAACCAGCATCTGTCTTTCCTTCCTGCACATTAATTTAACCTTTAAAAAAGACTAAGTGGAACCCGTTGGGTCCCAGTCACACAGGAGGCCTGGTCCCCCAACGCAACTCATTCCCCAACACAATATTCCACCACTCACCCATTCCCCCAATGCAATTTTGTACCGCTCACTCAAAGCCCCTAATGCGCAGGCACTCCTCTGATCCCGCCTCCTCCCCTCACCATCCCACTCCGCCACTTGCCCTTCCCCCCCCCCCCCCCCACGCACTCACTCCATCGTCCCTCAACCCCCCCCCCCCCCCCCCCCCCCCCCCACCCCACCTCCATCCACTCATAGCGGCTTTCTGGTAGTGAAGCCATTCCCGCCCATTAGATTCTCATTGTGACGTAGAACACGCAGGTATTACTGCGCAGGCGCTGCTGACGGGCACAGCAAGTGGAAAAGGGATTTATCAAAGATCAAAATGTGAAGAACCTGTAAAATAAAACATCAATATAAACGATAAAGATGTGATTTATTCAGTCCATTCTTTCTTTTTGCTTCTCTTGTTACGTTCTGCAGCTGGTGGACGGCTTCACACGGGAGCTGTCGGGTAGCGGTGGGGGGAGCGGGGAGGGAGTGCTGCCATGGCCTACCCCTGCCGTGGCCTACCCCTGCCGTGGCCTACCTCTGCCGCTCCCCACCGGGTGGGGAGCATCCTGCAGGTGGGGACGGGATGGCTTCAGGTGGGGGCCGGTGGGGGGGGGGTTCCTGCAGCGGCAGAGGGGGACAGCTTCAGGCAGGGGCTGTCGGTGGCTGGTGGGTGGGGGGGGGGGGAGGAGTGGGGGAAGAACATCCTGCAGCCAGCTGAGGGGGACAGCTTCAGGCAGGGGCTGGTGGGGGCGTCCTGCAGTTGTGGCCTACCGCTGCCGTTCCCCACCGGCATCAGGCGTGGACCAGTGAGGAGCATGCTGCAGGGAGAGGGGATGTGTCGGGGGCTGGGGTGGGGGGGAGAAAGCTACAACAGTAGGCCATGGCAGCGCCCCTCCCCTCCCTACCAGCCCCCGGCATGCCCCGCCTGAAGCCGCCCCCCTCCCACAGCTGTAGGATGCTCCTGCCTCCCCCAACGGCCCCCCGACAGCCATCCCCATCCCCTTGAGTCCTCTAGCCCCATGAGCTAAATCTAACTCCCTCTTGTAAACATCAATAGTACAATGTACTGTTTGATGACATTAAATCTGAGAGTCTTTGTAGAGCAGTGAGCTATAATTAATGGTTAGCAAACTCTCAGTTTATAAACAACAATTCCATGCATGCATAATGTACAAACTTGACATAAATATTTCAAAACACAAGACAAAATTGTTTATTTATTTAATATTTTATTTATCTGTCAGCTTCCATTTTAAATGTATGTGTATATTATGACCTCTATTTGCCACACTATGTGATGTTTAAAAGCATATTTAAAAATTGAAACACAAGAGACTACGGATGCTGAAATCTGGAGCAACGAAAAAAGAGATTTACTGGAGGGACTCAACAGAAATCAGTGAGTTCTTCCAGCAGCTCTCCTTTTTCTTAAAGTCTAAACCTGTCCTGATTTCTTATCTCTAAGAATAAGATTGCCTGCCAAGCCACATGAAAGGTGTCGGGTGTCAGGGATCAGGCACTGAATGAAAAAGATTTGAAGTGTAAAGATCACCATTTCTCCTAAAAAAGAAGCAAAGATATTGCTGGAAATAGACAGTCGGTAAAGCAGCATCCGTGGTTGTGGAAACAGTGTTAACAGAGGTGAAGACCTTTTGCCAGAATGAGGCAAATTTAGAAATCGATCATATTTTAAATTGCAGGCAAGAGGCAGTGGTGGAGAGAACAAAGGGAATGTTTGTGATAGGATGAAGATGCTGAGAGAATGGATGATACAAGTGGAAAAATTGCTTTATGTTAATGACGAATAGACTAGAGAAGGCAAGAGGCCAAAGGGAGGAATCCAGGCCGGCACGGTGGCACAGCAGTAGAGTTGCTGCCTTACAGCGGCAGAGACCCAGGTTCGATCCTGACTACAGGTGCTGTCTTTATGGAGTTTGTACGATCTCCCTATGACCTGCTTGTGTTTCCTCCGGCTTCCTCCCACTCTCCAAGGAAGTACAGGTTTGTAGGTTAATTGGCTTGGTATAATTGTAAATTGCCCCTCGTGTGTGTAGGATAGTGTTAGTGTGTGGAGACTGCTGATCAGCGCAGAATTGGTGGGCCGAAGGGTCTGTTTCCGTGTTGTATCTCTAAACTAAACTAAATTAAATGATCATGATTTCTGAAGATAGGACACAGGATCATTTGCTGGGAGACTCAGTTGCTGGGAGCCAAAGAAAAGGGCACAGTGGCAAAAGTAGTGGAAGAGCAGGCCAACATTATGTCTGCTGCAAAGGTCAGGGAGCATCTGTGGCAAGAGCACCAACATAAAGCTTTCAGATTGAATGGCTATTTATCAGAATGAATAAATGTTAGAAATTAAACTTGCATTTGGCAAGGCAAAATATTCAACATATCCATCACTAAACTTCAAGGTCACTCATATGTTTGCTGTCATGAGTAGAAATGTTAATAAATGTACAAAAACATGGAAACTTCCTCATAAATCTTTCCAGCTCAATGGCTTATTTCCCACAGCAGGGTGGCCAAAAGTGAACGCAAAGCTCCAAGTGCGGCCTCACCATTGTCTTGTACATCTGCAACATAACATCTGCAACTACGGAACTCAATGTTATGACTGATGAGGGCCAGCGACCCAATAGCCTACTTCATCACCCTGTCTGCCTGTGATGCCACTTTAAGGAAACTATGGACTTGTGCTCCTAAGTCCCTCTGTGCTACAACACTCCCCTGGGCCCTACCGTTCATTGTGAAGGTCATACTCTGCTTTAAATCACAAGTGCAGCATCTTGCACTTATCTCATAGAGTCATAAAGTCATACAGTATGGAAATAGGCCATTCGGCCCAACTTGGCCACACCGACAAACTTCCATCTACACTAGTCTCACTTACTTGTGTTTAGCCCATATCTGAATTAAATTCCATTTGCCATTCCTTGACCCACTCATTAGCTGATCAAGATTCTGTCACAATTCCTGGTAACCTTCTTCACTGTCTACGATACCACTTATTTCAATGTCATCTAAACCCATTAACTATCATTGATGTAGATGACAAACAACAATGGGGACACCACTAGTCATGTGAGCAAATCAACCTTCCTTCTTCATACTCTATTTCCTATCATCAATTAGGCATTCAATTCACTAGCGCTTTCCGGATTCCATGCTTCACCTTGCACTTATCTGAATTTAATTCCATTTTCCACTCCTTGGCCCACTCACTAGCTTCCAAAACAGCCTACCATGCAGGACCTCATCAAAAATCTTGCTGAAGTTATCGTAGATCATGGATGCCTTCATTGAACTTCTTGGTTATTTATTCAAATAGCTCAATCAAAATCATGATACATGATCTCCCATTCACAAAACCGTGCTGGCTACCCAATACAACCAATGTTTCAAAATGCATGTACATCTTATTGCTCGGAAACCCCTCCAGTAACTTGCCAAAATGAATGTTCGTCTTACTGGTCTACAGATCCCTGTTTTTCTCTTCAAACCTCTTCTTAAAAATAAAGGCATAACATTGGCCAGTCTTAAAGCACCTCATTTAAGGTTAACTATGATGCATATACATCAAAGATAACACACAAAACAACTATGATGCATATACATCAGATAAACACAAAAAGCTGGTGTAAATCTGAGGAAAAGAATGGTCAAAGATCAAGGCTTCAAACTGTGCATGAAGCTTAAGTAGACACAAAATGCTGGAGTAACTCAGCGGGACAGGCAGCATCTCTTGGTTCTTGGTTCTTGGTTTCTTGGTCCTCCAAAATATTCCAAATGGAATTTAAACTGGAGGTGGAAATCTCTGGAGATAAGTAAATGGGTGACATTTTGGGTCGACACCATTCTGATGCATATACATCAGCCAAGCTCCCACAATTTCTTCCCTAACTTTCCTCGTTGTTCTTGAGATTAACTGTTTGGGTCCGAGAGATTCATCTAATTCAATTTACAAATGGGCAGATAGCACAAATGTAGTGGGCAAGATATCAAATAATGATGAGATGAGGTACAGGAAGGAGATTTGGAAAGTCGTAACCTGTTACCAAGACAACGACCTCTCCCCTCAAGGTCAGTAAGACAAAGGAGATTCTGATTGACTTCAGGCAGCAAAAAAACACACATCCCAGAATACAGATCAGTCCGAAGAAGGGTTTCGGCCCGAAACGTCGCCTATTTCCTTCGCTCCATAGATGCTGCTGCACCCGCTGAGTTTCTCCAGCATTTTTGTGTACCCCAGAATACATTGTTGGAGACAAGTAGAGATGGTTGAAAGCTTCAAGTTCTTAAGAATAAATATCACCATCAATTCGACCTGGACCAGCCACATCGAAGCAATGGCCAAGAAAGCATGCCAATGCATCTACTTCCTTAAAAGGCAAAGAATGTTTGGCATGTCCACATCAACCTTTATCGATTTCTACAGATGCGTAGAGAGCATTTTATTGGGATGCATCACAGCATGGTTTGGGACCATCTCCATCCAAGACCACAAGAAATTGCAGAGAGTTGGTGACGCAGCCGAACCCATCGTGCAAACCAACCTTCCTTCTATTATCTCCACCTACACTTCACGCTGCCTCAGCAAGGCCACTAGCATAATCTCACCCAGTCGCACATAGTCACTCCCTCTTCCCCCCCCCTCCCATCAGGCAAGACATACAGAAGTTTGAAAATGAACACCTCCAGATTCAGACACAGTTTCTTCTCAGCTATTATCAAGCAACAGAACCATCCTCTCACTAACTAGGCCTCCCATCTACCTCATTGAAGACCTTCAAACTATTTTTAATTGGACTTTACAGGACTTTATCTCTAAACATCATATATTTTATCCTGTATCTGAACTATGTGGTAGGCTTGATTGTAATCATGTCTAGTCTTTTCGTTGACTTGAGAGTGCTCTACAAAAAAAGTATTTCACTGTCCTTGGCACAATAATAAACTAAACTAAACTTCATGTCTTAATATAGCGAACACTCCTCTACCACAATGCAGACTGTCCCCAAGACATTCCCATTATCTTTTCCGAGTTCCCTATTTGTCTTTCTCCATAGTGAAAACAGAGGAGAAATATTAATTGAAGACGTCGCCCATCCCCTGTAGTTGCACACATGGCTAATCACTTTAGTCTTTGAGGGGCCTTATTCTCTCCCTAGTTACGCTTGCTCCCTTCATGTATTTACAACATCCCTTTGGTTCCTCCTTAATCTTGCCCCTCCAAGGTGTTAAACATCGTTCATTAAGGAGGAATTTCTAATTAATGACTATTTTTAGGTGGTTTGTACTTTTCAACACGTTAATTGCATTGTGCCCTTGACTTTGTTTCCAACATGAAATGTGATTTAAACACAAGCAGGTGAAAATCTCATTATAACCAAGGAGCACCCATTTTCCCATTGTTCCATTGTTTGCATGTTGCCTCGTGCAGCTGCAATACATTAAAAGCTGTAATTGATGTTAAGTTCCCAGTAACCACCTGAAAGTCTGTGCCATAACTTACAACAGCTGTAATTCTGTAGCAAGGATTGAAGTTATTTTTGTCATCGAGAGGCAGAATTCCTGCTGGTGAAACGAGACCTCACTGAAATCAGCTCCAAGCAATCTGATTGCTTAACCATCTCTGTGGCCAGCTTTCACCCACACATCACAGAGACAGCACTGTCCAAATAATAAAATCCACTTAGATAAAGAAATCACAGAAATTATTTTCCAAAATAAGACCCGTTCTCAAGTAGCTCAACGGGTCAAGCAGCATCTCTGGAGTACTTGGATAGGCGACATTTTGGGTCGGAACCCTTCTTCAGGCTCACATCACCTTGATCTCCATCTCTTTTGATGTCTCTTTTTCAAACCTTACCCTTCCTTATCTCCGTGTCTCCCTCTCCCCTGGCTGTCAGTCTGAAGAAGGGTCTCGACCCGAAACGTTACCCATTCCTTCTATCGAGTGATGCTGCCTGTCCCACTGAGTTACTTCAGCATTTTGTGTCTATCTTCGGTGTAAATCAGCGTCTGCAGTACCTTCCTACTCACTTCCCTTGCAATTGGGGCAGCATAGTGGTGCAATGATAGAGTTGCGGCCTAATAATACTAGAGACCTGGGTTTGATCCTGACTACGGGTGCTGTATGTAGGGAGTTTGTATATTTTCCCTGTGACTGCGTGTTTTTTCTCTGGATGCTCTGGTTTCCTCCTGCATTCCAAATACTTGTGGATTGTAGGTTAATTGGCTTGTGTAAAATTATCCTTTATGTCTAGTATTGAAACTAGTGTACGGGTGATTGTTGGTTGGCGTGGACTCGATGGGCCGAAGGGCCTGTGTCCACATTGTATCTCTAACCTAACTAAACTAAACTAATCTGCCAACCCAACTAAAATCATTGTACACTCCTCAGACTTGCATTGCAATTGGACCTTTGACCCCATTTCTGAAGTGGACTTATTGAGTCATGGACTCATAGGATCATGGAAACAGGCCCCTTCAGTCCAACTCACCCATGTCAAGCAAGATGCCCCCTTTGAAGCTAGTCCTATTTGCCTGCATTTGGCCCATCTCCCTTTCATATCCATGTTCCAAATGTCCTTTAAGGTCCAAAGATCTTTTAACACTGTTCAACAATTTGAAGATTCCATTGATTTTGTTTCCAATATGAATTTTGATTTAAACATAACCAGGTGAAAATCTCATTATAACCAAGAAGCATCCATTTCTGACCAAACCATTGTGTGTTTGATATTCTACCACAGTTAATCTGATAACTGGCATTTTTCCTGTCCTGAACTGTAGAACTGGGAAGGAAGGAAGCCAAAGATAGACACAGAATGCAGGAATAATGCAGCGGGACAGGCAGCATCATTGGAGAAAAGAATGGATGACATTTCAAGTCAAGACCCTTCTTCAGACTGGGTTCTGCAGTGTGAAGAAGGGTCTCGACCCAAAACATCTTTCCAGGGATGCTGCCTGTCCCGCTGAGTTACTCCTGCATTTTGTGTCTATATTCGGTGTAAACCAGCATCTGCAGCTCCTTCCCACACAAGGAAGGAGGCCATTGAGCCCATTAAGCCATTACTATCTCTTTCACTCTTCCCTGCCATTTCCCTAAGCATATCTTCCCCCATTTGAAATATCCAGTCAGCTTTAGGAAGATATGGCTGCTTCTGCTTCTGACCCCCTGTTCACTCCCCGCTAATGTTCGGGCATCATCGGCCAAGACATAACAGTTCATTGTTTGAGTAAAAGTCCTCCTGCTTCTTTTACTCATTACCCTCACTACATGCACCCTGATTTCTGACCTTCCTGCCAGTGCTGTTCTTTCCAAAGTCAATTCTCCGTTAGGTTATTAGTAATATGATCTTCCCCCATCAACGTGGCACAAGAAAGTATTTGAAACATTTTCTTTCCCATCTCCTGGTGTCCAATGACTCTGCTGCTTCATCTAGTACTGCTGATAAAACTAATAAATATTTATGTGTATAATGATAGGCCAGATGTCCAGGAGACAGCAAGAAGGAGTGGTGATATTGTCTGGATTAGGAAGCCTGTGAGAGAAAATGAGGATTTGTTAAAATTACATTAAGTAAATCCTTTAAAAGCCATGATTACCAGAAAATTAAATGTACTTGTTTCAACGTGGCATAAATTATCATGTAATTATACAGCCGCCGGAGTATAGACGACATTGGAGCCACTGTTGTTGCTTCTGAGAATGTTATTTTTGCAGTTGTGTGGGAGTGCTCAAATGCCACTGCATTTATCAACCTTTGGGTTGGTTTTACTGACCTGTCAGAAGGACAAGTAGATCTTTAGAGCTACAATGCAAAGAGTGATATTCACCTTGGTTGCCAAGGTCTCTGCCGACTTCACCATCATAAATACTCTCCTCATCACTTTGAATGGCATTGACTATTGAATAATAGCTACAATGGTATTTAGAACAGATCCATATCTATTGTCCATTGATGACCTAGCAGCAAGGATATTGCAAAACGTAGGTTTCTGTACACCTACCTACCTGAAAGCTTATGAGAAAAAGAATTGACTTCCCATACACACCGAGTAACACACTTACTATTATTGAATGAAGTTAAGAATCGGAATTAGAAAGGCTTTTATTTCATTAACAAGAAGTTAGTTTGGTGGCTTACTGCAACAGAATAGAAAACGTCATTGTATTTTCAATCATGAGGTATATTATTTTGTTATTACATGAATTGCAGTAGAATTCTTCAGTGGAAGTTGCGATCACTGTCGTACATAGCATTGAAGGCACCGTGCTCGTTGATGTTATCAACGATGATGACGAGGTGTAAAATAACAGAGGGTGAGTCTTCTTTAATCCGTGTAGTCCTTGTGAGGATGTTGCCAGGACTCAGGGACCTAACGTTGGGAAGGCTAGGACTTTATTCTTCGGAGGGCAGGAGGCTGACGAGTGATCTTATAGAGGTGTATAAAATCATGAGGGGAATGGATAGGGTGAATGCACAGAGTATTTTACACAGAGTCAGGGAATCAGGAACTGGAGGACATAAGGTGAGAGGGTAATGATTTGATATCAACCAGAGGGGCATCTTTTCACACAGAGTGTGAGTAAATGGAATTAGCTGCCACCGGAGTTAGTTGTGGCAGGTACAATAACAAGAGATATAAAAATGCATTTCTATAAATATAAAAAAGGTTTAGAGGATATGAGCCAAATGTGGGCAAGTGGGACTAGCCTAGATGGGGTATTTTGGTTCGCATGGACAAGTTGGGCTGAAGGGCCTGTTTCCATGCTATATGACTCTATAACCCTATAATAATAATAATAATAATAATAAATTTTATTTATGGGCGCCTTTCAAGAGTCTCAAGGACACCTTACAAAAAATTAGCAGGTAGAGGAAATCATGTAAGGGGAATGAAATAAATAGTAGAGACATGACTAGTACACAAAGTAAAGACAGAATTCAATACAAAACACAATATGAGGCAATTAATGCACAGATGAAAAGGGAGGGGGACGTGGGGCTAAGGATAGGCAGAGGTGAAGAGATGGGTCTTGAGGCGGGACTGGAAGATGGTGAGGGACACGGAATTGCGGATCAGTTGGGGGAGGGAGTTCCAGAGCCTGGGAGCTGCCCTGGAGAAGGCTCTGTCCCCAAAACTGTGGAGGTTGGACTTGCGGATGGAGAGGAGACCGGCTGATGTGGATCTGAGGGACCGTGAGGGTTGGTAGGGGGAGAGGAGGTCAGTGAGATATGGGGGGGGGGGGGGGGGGGGGGCAGATGGTGGTATGACAGTACTCATACGATGTTCACTGGCCAATATAATCATTTGAACATGTGAAGATGACAGGGTGGTAATATACCTTGAGGGAAGCATGCTATAAGCTTTTCACTGTACCTCGGTACATGTAGCAATAAACTAAATCAAACTGAACTGACATTGAAGATAATGTAGATTAAGTAGTGCTCCGATCATTTTGTCACTCCTTTTAGTGGTGGAAGTTCACAGATTTGGGAGATGGATTGACTTAGATTTACTGTAGTACACCTTGACGTTAATATATGTTTCAGTCACAGTGCTGCAGGGCTTTATAATGAGCCCAATGACAGGAGCACAAATCAAGCAAACTGTTTTCTATTGAATTCTATTGAATGTCCTGAAGGAGCAGTGATTATTTCATTAGACCTCAAACTTCAGTCTAGTAGACAATGAAGGTACAGTGGGGAAAAAATGGACAAAAGATTATTTGTGGAGGTTTCTAACCTGGTCTTGCATTCATGGTATGGTCATAACTGAAATCTCATCTGGGACATGAATTTTGGGGATTGAGTGATAATACTACCATTGAAAATCTTGGTCAACCTTTGACGACTTTCTTCATTCAAGATGGCACTCATGCAATAAAATAGATAGATAGATCCTTTATTGTCATTCAGACCTTTCGGTCTGAACAAAATTATGTTGCCTGCAGTCATACACAGAATCAATAATAACAAAACATACAATAAACACAAATTAAACATCCACCACAGTGAGTTCACCAAGCACATCCTCACTGTGATGGAGGCAAAGTCTTAGTCTCCGTCTCTTCCCTTCTTGTTCTCCCTCTGCGCTGAGGCGATCGATCCAGGCCGAAGATGCCGCTCTCCAGTCCAGCGGACCTCCGTGGTGATGTCACCGCCGCCGAAAGCTGGAACGCCGTCTCCGCTCAAAGACGGCCTGCCACAGCATCAGCTCCGGGCAGCCGCCCCAGCTCCAGGTCCCGCAGTCTCCACTCCGGGCCGCCGCCCCAGCTCCAGGTCCCACAGTCTCCGCTCCGGGTCCCGCAGTCTCCGCTCCGGGTCCCGCAGTCTCCGCCCCGGGTCCCGCAGTCTCCACTCCGGGCAGCCGCCCCAGCTCCAGGTCCCGCAGTCTCCACTCCGGGCCGCCGCCCCAGCTCCAGGTCCCACAGTCTCCGCTCCGGGTCCCGCAGTCTCCGCTCCGGGTCCCGCAGTCTCCGCTCCGGGCAGCCGCCCCGGCTCCAGGCCGCTGCCCCAGCTCTGGGTCCCGCAGTCTCAGCTCCAAGCCCCGCTGCATCAGCTCCAGGCCGCCGCCGAAAGCCAGAAAGCCACACCAGCAAGTCGGGCCACCGCTGCCTGAGCCCCGAAGACGGCCAGCCTCTCGTTGGTGAGTCCTGGCTGGCTCTGCCTCCGGAGCCTCGGGGTCGGTCGCAGGTTGGAGGCCGCCAGCTCCGCCATTAGGCCTCAGCGCAGACGGAGGCAGAGAAGGGGGATACGACACGAAAAAGTCGCATTCCCCCGAAGGAAGAGACAGAGAACATGTTTCACCCCCTCTAACACAACCCAACAAACTAAAACTTAACCAAAACAAGACCAAAAAAACAACAGAAAAAAGTAAAGACAGACGGACTGCAGGCGAGCCGCAGCTGTTAACAGCGCCGCCACTTCCGGATACAATTGAGTACAGAAATTGGGAGGTTATGTTACAGTTATGCAAGGCATTGGTGAGGCCACATTTAGAGCATTGTGTTCAGATTTGGTCACCCTGTTACAGGAAGGATTTTGTTAAGCTGGAAAGGGTGCAGGGAATATTTACAAGGATGTTGCCAGGACTCGAGGGCCTGTGCTATAGGAAGATGTTGAGCAGGCTAGGACTTTATTCCTTGGAGCACAGAAGGATGAGGGGTGATCTTATAGAGGTGTATATGATCATAATAGGAATAGATCGGGTCGATGCATTTGTAGCGGCACCTAGTGGTGGGGTTGGGTGGTCAGAACCCTCGTCATTGGTCGGCATGGTCATGTGACCATGGAGGGTTCATTCGCGGACTGTTAGTCAGAGATCAGCGCTCCTCCTAGCATCAGGAGCTGTGTTTTTTTATAAGCTCAACTAGGCACGCGGTTTTTACGAGTTTTGGTTTTGTTTTCTTTGAATATAAACTATTTCACTCAACCTGCCTGGTCTCACTTCACACTCAGTCTTTTATCCAGAGTTGGGAGGAATCAAGAACCAGAGAGCATCTGCCATCCCAGGAATAGATTAGGCAAAACGTAAGACTTAAGCATAAAACATGGAAGAGTATGGCACAGGAACAGGCCATTCAGCCTACAATGTCCATGCTGAAGATGATGACAAGTTTAACTAAACCCCTCTGCCTGCACGTGATCCACATATTTCCATTCCTTGCTTCCTATAATTGGTCGCCCAATTATAGGAAGGATGTCAACAAAATAGAGAGAGTACAGAGGAGATTTACTAGAATGTTGCCTGGATTTCAACAACTAAGTTACAGAGATAGGTTGAATAAGTTAGGTCTTTATTCTCTGGAGCGCAGAAGGTTAAGGGGGGACTTGATAGAGGTCTTTAAAATGATGAGAGGGATAGACAGAGTTGATGTGATCAAGCTTTTCCCTTTGAGAATAGGGAAGATTCAAACAAGAGGACATGACTTCAGAATTAAGGGACAGAAGTTTAGGGGTAACATGAGGGGGAACTTCTTTACTCAGAGAGTGGTAGCGGTGTGGAATGAGCTTCCAGTGGAAGTGGTGGTGGCAGGTTCGTTGGTATCATTTAAGAATAAATTGGATAGGCATATGGATGAGAAGGGAATGGAGGGTTATGGTATGAGTGCAGGCAGGTGGGACTAAGGGAAAAAAATTGTTCGGCACGGACTTGTAGGGCCGAGATGGCCTGTTTCCGTGCTGTAATTGTTATATGGTTATATGGTTATATGGTTATATCCATGTACCTATCTAAAACCCTCTTAAATGCCTCTGTCATATCTGCCTCCACCACTTAATGTGAATGAAGAAGCAATGGTAAGAGTTGATAATAAAAATCTTTAATAATTTAAACTTTTTTTTTTAAATTTAGTCGTCGTAAGCCATTATCAAATTTACATTATCATAAGTTCTTAAGTTATAGGAGGAGAATTAGGCCTTTCGGCCCATCAAGTCTACTCTGCCATTCAATCATGGCTGATCCTTAATGTTTGGACAATTATTTGTCCTCAATTTACAGTACAGGAGTTGAAAAAGAGGCTACAGAGAAACTAGAACTTCCTAGGTCCTGAACTAATGCTGTGCATTAAAAATCTGTATACATATTGATTTGCTTCAGATTGAATTAATATTGAATTAACAGGTCGGCACAGTGGCGCAGCAGCAGAGTCGCTACCTTGCAGCGCCAGAGTCCTGGGTTCGATCCTGACTTTGGATGACGTCTGCATGGAGTTTGTACATTCTCCCCAGAACCTGTGTGGGTTTTCTCCAGGATCCCCAGCTTCCTCCCACACTCGCAGACTCACCGGGTTGAAGGGCCTGTTTCCGCGCTGTATCTCTAAACTAAACTAAACAGAAATTGCAGAAGATATGGAGTTCCTATGATATTTCTGATTCCAATTGTAGCTTCTTTTTTTTAACCTTGTCAAAAAGAAATGCTTCCTTATCCACAAGGAATGTGATACTGCAATCTACTTCCTCTTTAATTAAATTTGTTTCCCTCTTCACTTTTGACTACTCAAACACTTTTGAACGTTGCACAAATTCTCCACAGCTGTGACAACACCTTAAAAGCCAAATAAGTTCAGAACGGGGCAGTTGATCCCAACTTAAAACAGTTTTGTAAAAAATGTGCCACACATGTTTTGTACATTAAGAAAAGTGACCTTGAACCACTTGGGAAACAAATTCAATCACAATTGCTTCATGTGTGTGTTAAATTTGAACAACAAAATGTTCAAATACAACCCATTGTTTCCAATTTACCCTCAGACACACTTCTGAGCATATCCATTATTCCAGCCAATGTCTATTTGGTACTGAAATTTATGTTTGCAAAAAGATTCATTTGATTTATTTGGACTGAGTTTTGGTGCTATGAGCCAGGGAAACATAGAAACATAGAAAAATAGGTGCAGGAGTAGGCCATTCGGCCCTTGACGCCTGCACCGCCATTCAATATGATCATGGCTGATCATCCAACTCAGTATCCCGTACTTGCATTCTCTCCATACCCCCTGATCCCTTTAGCCACAAGGGCCACATCTAACTCCCTCTTAAATGTAGCCAATAAACTGGCCTCAACTACATTCTGTGGCAGAGAATTCCAGAGATTCACCACCCTCTGTGTGAAAAATGTTTTTCTCATCTCAGTCCTAAAGTATTTCCCCTTTATCCTTAAACTGTGACCCCTTGTTCTGGACTTCCCCAACATCGGGAACAATCTTCCTGCAATCTTCCTGCATCTAGCACTTAAGAATTTTGTAAGTTTCTATAAGATCCCCACTCAATCTTCTAAATTCTAGCAAGTACAAGCCGAGTCTATCCAGTCTTTCTTCGTATGAAAGTCCTGACATCCCAGGAATCAGTCTGGTGAACCTTCTCTGTACTCCCTCTATGGCAAGAATGTCCTTCCTCAGATTAGGAGACCAATACTGTACGCAATACTCCAGGTGTGGCCTCACCAAGACCCTGTACAGCTGCAGTAGAACCTCCCTGCTCCATAGAAGGAGTGCCTAATCCATTCAATATTACGACACCGAAACTTGCTAAAAGGTACATGGTGACAAATGCTTCCTCCAGATCTCTCTGTTTCACCAAATTCACCAGGCGGCACAGATTACACAGCAGTAGAGCTACTGCCTTACAGCGCCAGGGACCCGGGTTCGATCCTGACTACCGGTGCTAGTCTGTACGGAATTTGTACGTTCTCCCCATGACCTGCGTGGGTTTTCTCCAAGATCTCCAGTTTCCTCCCACACTCCAAAGACGTAGGTTAATTGGCTTAGTATAAATGTAAATTGTCCCCAGTGTGTGTAGGATAGTGTTAATATGCAGGGATTGCTGGTCGGTGCAAACGCGGTGGGCTGAAGGGCCTGTGTCTGCACTGTATCTCTAAACTAAACTAAACTAAAGTCATATTGATCACATAACTAAGGCAAAATAAAATGTTTTTATCGCTATAATCTCCCGTTTCTGATAAACGTCATTGAGGTGAAATGTTAACTGTTTCTCGTTCCACATCTGTCACCTGCCTTGCTGAGAATTTCCAACATATTCTATTTCAGTTTTGCACAGCTTTTAGAACTATGGCCATCCCTGGCTGCAGCAGTCTGAGTCGCAAAGTAAGACCCCACAATGTTGAACAGGTGCAAGCAAAAGATCCCTCTGGCACACCAGAAACTCAGTTCCCGCACTCCTTTTCACACACCAGGGACAGGGTCCTCACTTCCCTTTCATTCACTGCAGCCCACGTTCCCATGCTCCATTTTCCGAGCGCCTTGATTCCTGCACTCCCTTGAAACTCACCTGGTCCTGATTCCCATGTTCTTCTCTTTAAACTCATTTGGTTCTGTTTCCAACACTCCCTTTAAACTTACCGAGGTCTCGTTTCCCTGCGTGCTTTTAACCTTACCAGGTTCAATGGAAAAATTATAATTCTACTGTGTAGCATCTAAAGAAAATGAATTAAATGTGCAGGCAGTTTTGCAGACTCTAGGATTAAAAGAGTGTGGGGATATTAATATGAATAACATCTGTGTAGCACAGTGGAGCAGCGGTAGAGTTGCTGCCTTACAGCACCAGAGACCCAGTGTTAGATCCTGACTACAGGTGCTGTCTGTACAGAGTTTGTACGTTGTCCCCGTGACAGCATGGTTTTTTTTCCGGGCGCTCTGCTTTCCTCCCACATTCCAAAGATGGGCAGGTTTGTATGTTAATTGGCTTCTGTAAATTGGCCCTTGTGTGTAGGATAGTGCTAGTGTGTGGGGTGATGGATGATCGTCACAGGCTCGGTGGTCCAAAGGGCCTGTTTCTACGCTATATACAGTTTCTAAAGTTTGATAGTCTGGAAAACCTGCAGGCCTGGCACAAACAAAATCGTGAACGTGTCAGATCAATAAATTTTTACTGTATTTTGGAAATAATCGTTACCATGTTTATCATCAATCCACATTCATGTTTAGGGGCTGTTTCCTGCATTATGAGCTTGAACATATTGGACCATGCTACTGAGAGGGTACAATTAGGTGGCTCAACATACACAGCATTTGTCGACGTTAAACTTCAAACAAAGCAGGGAAACAGTCCCTTTGGCCCATCGAGTCCACGCTGACCAGCGATCACCTCGTACACCAACATTTTTCTACATACTAGCAAGAATTTTCAATTTTGCCAAAGCCGATTAACCTACAATTAGCCTGCAGGTCTTTGGAATGTGGGAGGAAACTGGAGCACCCGGAGAAAACCCTTGTGGTCACAGGGAGAATGTGCAAAATCTGTACAGACGGCATCCATAGTCAGGATCGAACCCGGGTCTCTGGTGCAGTAAGGCAGCAGCTCTACCGTTGTACCACTGTGACACCCCGCTCTCTTCTAGGAAGCTCAATCGCATCCAGGAGAAATTAGTCTACTTGATGGTCAGCTCCTCAAACATTCCCACTGACCACCACTCAAGTGCTTTACATAGAAACATAGAAACATAGAAAATAGGTGCAGAAGTAGGTCATTCGGCCCTTCGAGCCTGCACCGCCGTTCAATATGGCTGATCATCCAACTCAGTATCCTGTACCTGCCCTCTCTCCATGCCCCCTGATCCCTTTAGCCACAAGGGCCACATATTGTCCTTCCACCTCAACACTCCGCCTTCTGTCACTGTTAATCCTACGCATCTTAATAGAATGCAGCAACAACTTAGTTGCAACATGCAGTCCCTAAACATAATGGAGTTTTAATTCTAAGTCTTTTAATTGAAAGCAAAATACAAAGTGCTGGAGTAACTCAACGAGTCAGGCAGCATCAGATTGGGGGACCCTTCTTAAGACTTATATTGGAAGGGGGAAGAGAGCTGAAAAATAGATGGCAGCAGGACAAACTCTAGCGAGTGATTGGTGGATAAAGGTGAGAAGGGTTGACTTTAGTTGTTTGTCTCAGGCTTTCTCTGTCTGTAAGGACTAAGCTGCCTGTAACAGGATTAGTCAAGTTGACCCTCTCATTCTAGCCTACATTTACGCTAACATGTCTAACCAGTTGACTGTAATCTGCCCACAAGAGTAAATCGATCTTTGCTCTTCTCAAGCACATCTTTGTTGAAAACAACGGTTTGCCTGTCCAATGCTTGGGTGGCACAGTGCCACAGTGGTCGGGTTGCTGCCTTACAGCGCCAGGGACCCGAGTTCGTTCCTGGCTACGGGTGCAGTTAGTGCAGAGTTTGTACATTCTCCCTGTGGCTGCATGGGTTTCCTCCGGCTGCTCCGGTTTCCTCCCACATCCCATAGATGTACAGGTTCGAAGGTAGATTGGCCCTCTGTAAGTTGCCTCCTAGTGTGTAAGCAGTGGATGCGAAAGTGGAATAACACAGAACTGGTGTGAACAGGTGAAGGGCCTGTTTCCATGCTGCATCTGTAAACTCTAAAACACCCAAATAGCCGAAGCTTTGTTGATAATAGAGGGGTAGGATACAGCATTTGGCCCTCTTGTGATCTGAAGGTTTGGTCAGTTTAGGTGGCATTTGTAGTCAGGCATTACTCCCAGATCAGGACTGCAGGCAGTAGCTAAGGGAGAGAACCACAAATCCTTCGGAAAGTTAATAAAGTGAGTGTTTCATCGAGACAGTTTTTCAATGTTGACGCATGCATGAGGGACCACAGGCTCATTAAATTGATAGCAGTTTACTCTTCAACTCCAAGTCCATCAGGTTTACTGATGGATGGTTGTGATATAAAGGTTAAGCTAGTCAGTTTGATTTCATAGAATGATCTCAATCTAAAGTTTAAAAATAGTGAATCACTCGTACAAATCAATTCGAATGACTGTTTGAAATGGGGACACTTTCATTGGTATTGGCATTGAGAGAAAGATATTGAGCTATAGATTTTTCTTTCATTAAAGTTGCTGCCTATCTATGTGACATGCTCAGCTTATGCTCTGCACTTTCAGGTGGATTCATGCACAGATTTCGAGCAAAGGGATTTTGAACTGGAACAATAATGAAGAGAAAGGGCAGCACAGTTGCGCAGCGGTAGAGTTACTGTCTCACAGTGCCAGAGATCTGGGTCTGGTCCTGGCCTCAAGTGCTGTCTGTACGGAGTTTGTGCAGTCTCAGCTGTGACCACGTGGGTTCTCTCCGGGTGCTCTGGTTTCATCCCACATTCCAGAGACGTACAGGTTTGTAGGTTAATTGTTTTTTGCAAATTGCCCGAATACGAGGTATGCAAAAGCGTGATAACATAACTAGTGAATGGGTGATCGATGGTCTGTGTGGACTCGATGGGCCGAAGGGCCCGTTTCCACGTTGTATCTCCAAAATCTAAATTCTAAAAGGCATGAATGGATGAAGGTTATTAAAAATTAAGTAAAGTACTTTGAAAAACATCTTTATAACAATCGATTAGACTACAGAAACTCTTAAAACAATGAAATATTAAAAATATTCAAATGACTCAAGCAATAAACAAAATCTAAAACATAAGTAATGTTTATGTAGAATTTTTCTCAATTAAAGCCTCATGCAAGTTCTTCAATAGATTCCTCAGCATAAGTGTTAAGGAAATGCTGCAACTTTACACTTAGACCCTGGACTCCAGAAGATATTCTGCATCAAAGTGCAATCAGCAGCCTAATACAGCACTGAAACAGACCCTTCTGCCCACCGAGCCAACCTCTGTGCCAACCAGCAATCACTGCATACACAAGCACTTTCCTACACACTAGGGACAATTTACAATTTTTACAAAGCCAATTAAATTACAAACCTGTACGTCTTTGGAGTGTGGAAGGAAACCAGAGCACCCGGAGAAAACCCATGCGGTCACAGGGAGAATGTAGAAATTCCGTACAGATAACACCCATAGTCAGAGTGGAACCAGGTCGCTGGCGCTGTAAGGAGGCAACTCTACCGCTGCACCATGGTGCTGCCCCTTATCAGCACACACCCATCAGTGAATTTGAACAATCATTTTTCATAAATGCTTGTACAGCATTGCTAAGTTTGCCAGTACTCATAAATGCCAGCCCTTCCATGAGGAGATATTAACACAAAATCCAACCACTTCCTCCAGGGGCAATGCCCTCTAGTATCAAATACTAGAGGGCATATCTTTAAGGTAAGAGGGGCGAAGTTGGAAGGAGATGAACTGGGCAATTTTTTTACACAGAGGTTGATAAGTGCCTGGAACATGTTGCTCGGGGTGGTAGTGGAGACAGATACGATTGTGGCATTTGGGAGACTTTTGGATAAGCATGTGAAAATGCATGGAATAGAGGGATATTGATTATGTGCAGGCAGATATGATTTGGTCTAGGCATCACGTTCAGCAGACATGGGTTCAGATCCTTGGGTATAGGAGCAGGGAGGTTCTACTGCAGTTGTACAGGGTCTTGGTGAGACCACACCTGGAGTATTGTGCACAGTTTTGGTCTCCTAAGTGGAAAGACATTCTTGTCATAGAGGGAGTACAGAGAAGGTTCACCAGACTGATTCCTGGGATGTCAGGACTTTCATATGAAGAAAGACTGGATAGACTTGGCTTGTACTCGCTAGAATTTAGAAGATTGAGGGGGGATCTTATAGAAACTTACAAAATTCTTAAGGGGTTGGACAGGCTAGACGCAGGAAGATTGTTCCCGATGTTGGGGAAGTCCAGAACAAGGGGTCACAGTTTAAGGATAAGGGGGAAATCTTTTTGGACCGAGATGAGGAAAACATTTTTCACACAGAGAGTGGTGAATCTGTGGAATTCTCTACCAGAGAAGGTAGTTGAGGCCAGTTCATTGGCTATATTTAAGAGGGAGTTAGATGTGGCCCTTGTGGCTAAAGGGATCAGGGGGTATGGAGAGAAGGCAGGTACAGGATACTGAGATGGATGATCAGCCATGATCATATTGAATGGCGGTGCAGGCTCGAAGGGCCGAATGGCCTACTCCTGCACCTATTTTCTATGTTTCTATGTTTCTATGGTCGTGAGGAGTTCCCACATTGTTATCTACGTGGAGTTTGCACATTCTCCCCGTGACTGCATGAATCTCCTCCGGAAGTGGCGGCGCTGTGATACAGCTGCGGCTGTATTCTCCCCGTGACTGAATGAATCTCCTCCGGAAGTGGCGGCGCTGTGATACAGCTGCGGCTCGCCTGCAGTCTGTCTGTTTTTTACTTTTTTTGTTGGGTTTTTTTTTTTTATTTTTTTTTTTTTTTTTTTTTTTTTTTGTCTAGTTTAGTACATTTTTTGGTTATTAGGTGGTGTTATGTGTGTGGGGGGAGTGTGAAACAGAGCTTTCTGTCTCTCCCTCCGGGGGAATGCGACTTTTTGTCGTATTCCCCTTCTCTTCCCCCGTCTGCGCTGAGGCCTAATGGCGGAGCTGGCGGCCTCCAACCTGCGGCCGACCTCGAGGGTCCGGAGGTAGAGCCAGCCAGGACTCACCAACGCGAGGCTGGCCGTCTTCGAGCTGTGGCGACGTCCGGGTAGCGGCATGACTCGGCGCTCCGGTGAGGGCGGACGGTGCGGAGCTGAGACACTCCTGTGCGGCCGGCACGGCTACCGGCTGGAAGGCGCTCCCGTGTGAGCAGCCCGGTGCGGGGCTGAGACGCTGCCTTGTGGGCGGCCCGGTGCGGGGCGGAGACGGTGCTACGGCGGCTGAGGCGGCGTTCTGGCGGCGGCGACCTGGATCCGGGGCTCGGCCGCGGGCCAATGGAGGACAATGTCGGGAGCTCGCAGGTCACAGGCTGGTGCCTGTTTTCCGGAGCACCCGTTGCAACAGCTGCGGGCAGCTTCGACCACCCCCCGGGCCGCGGAGCTTGAACCGCGGACTGACTTACCATCGCCCGGTGGGGTATCGCCTCGGCGCAGAGGGAGAAGAGGAGGGAAGAGACAGTAACTCTAAGACTTTTGCCTCCATCACAGTGAGGAGGTGTTTGGTGAACTCACTGTGGTGGATGTTAATTTGTGTTTATTGTGTTTTGTTATTATTACATGTATGGCTGCAGGCAACAGCATTTCGTTCAGACCGAAAGGTCTGAATGACAAATAAAGGACTCAAATGCTCCAGTTTCCTCCCACATCCCAAAGATGTGCAGGTTTGTAGGTTAATTGGCCTCTGTAAATTGCCCCTTGTGTGTCGGGAGTGGATATAAAAGTGGGATAACATAGAACTAGTGTAAATGGGTGATCAATGGTCGAAGTGGAATCGATGGGCCCAAGGGCCTGATTTCATGCTGTATTTCTAACCTAAAGTAAACAATACTAAACTAAACTAAGCTAAACTAAACTAACTATGGCGTACTGTTCAATGTTCTGTGGATTTTTTATGTATTCTGTGTCTTCCCCTCCTGCAGCTTTAGCCATGCAAGTTGGGTCTGAGAGGGAGCTTGAGGATACTGTTGATGAGGGCCACCATTTGGCGTGTTCCTTAGCTCAGGTGCAATGGAGATTCAAATGGAAGAAATTCAGGAAATATTCTTCACATCCATTTTACAGGAAGTTCTGCCATGGAAAATCCCCTAAAGTAAAATCGGAAATAAGGTGGAAGGGTCTTTAAAACAATCATTTTTAGTAACTTACTGCGGTGTCTCTAGTGTTAAGGAGCTGTCCCACTGCGGCAACCTAATTGGCGAGTTTAGAAGAGTATAGGAGAGTTTGAAAAAATGTCATGCTTGAAGACCTCCTTCGACTAAGTATGAGTCGAGGGCAAACTCATCTGAACTCGCGGATTAGGTCGCCGCAGTGGGACAGCCCCTGTAAGTGTTCCATGTTCGAAACCAAGTGTTTCGAACCAAGTGTTCGAAAACGAGTCTCAAAAATAAATTCCCAAACAATGTGTAGCAGGAAAGATGGATCTGCTATTGCCAAAAATACACCGTTCATGCATTTTGCAAAACATTTTTCCGCTGCGTGCATCAACACTAGTTTGACAATTTGATGATTCCTGAGATCACATCCTTGGTTTCTTCATCATCAAAATCCATTAAGCAGCAAGAGAGACCTCCCGTGGGCCCTTTTGTTGAATACATTCTGTTATCTAGTCCATGGTAATTTCCTCTGATGATGATGATGTACTGGCTAACACTAGCATTTCTACATACAATTAAAATCCATATTAAGGCAATATATTAATAATCTCAATGAGTCCAGCTGTCAATAACCATACAGGCTTTCTACTTGAGAAATCCGACTGCATAGAGCATGCATTTTTGCTGCTAAATTTCCTTTGAGCCTCCCAGTACTGCACACAGGAGAAGCACCTTGGCAATGCACTCGCTTTACACAGCATCCATGGGAATAAAGGCCAAGGTCACAGTTGGAGGGGCTGCCACAATTTTGGCACTGAAAGCTGGTCCTGCGCTCAAAAACACACGTGTCCATGTGTCCAAATACCCTAGCCTTTTACTTTTTTGATGTGCAGAACTCTTAACTTTGAAACCTATTTTTATTCGGGTAAGGGAGCAACACAACGGAAACCATTAATCTTATCATCCTGTCGAGAGGTTACATTTTTTCGTCCATTTCTTTTCAAAATCACACGGAGGTACCGAGGTGGGAGAAAGCAGTGGCATTTCAATCTCTTGTAGCTTTCATTATTTATTTTTAACACAGTGGCTTTCCTGAAGGCACAGCTGCTGTAAAAGGACATTGGATTAAAATCTATAATAGCTCTGAGCCCTTCTTGTACTCTTTCCAGAAAGTAGCAGAGTCAGCGATGGGATTGGCAACTCGGGAACGGCACTGACAGTCGTCATGGAGATGTATGTAACGTAGGTGACCCCTGATAGCGGCAATGACAGATATCATTACAGCTCTAATAATTTAACATTTATATAGTGGACACCTGGGAGAGCTTGCAATGGAATAATGGAACCGAGAGTTTTATGCAAAGCTATAAATTGCGAGAGGAAAGCCACAGCAATCTTGTTTTATATTATTGAAAGTGCCTATATTACGCTGCAATTTGAAACATTTCTTCTGTAAATAATGTTTAGTTAAGTTTAGAGATACAGTGCAGAAACAGGCCCTTCGGCCCACTGAGTCCGTGCCGACCAGTGATCACCCTATACTAACACTATCCTACACACACAAGGGACAATTTACATTTATACCAAGCCAATTAACCGACAAACCTGTACGTCTTTGGAGTGTGGGAGGAAACCGAAGATCTTGGAGAAAACCCACGCAGGTCACGGGGAGAATGTACCAACGCCGTACAAACAAGCACCTGTAGTCAGGATCGAACCCGGGTCTCTGGCGTTCTAAGGCATCTTGTCTTATATTCTTGAAAGTGCCTAAATTAAATTACAATTTGAAAAATGTATTCTGTAAATAATGTCTATTGGCCTTGCTCCATTTCAGTTTATTTATGTCTGGAAAAGATGCAATGGTTCAAAGTTTCTGCATCAGCATGGAGATGTTATTTGAATAAAATCAGTTTTGCTATTCTCTATCCTCAAGCAATATTATAAAGTAGATTTCAAGTATCTTAAGTGCTGGTCCGCTTAGATGTGTGTGTTAATTCTCTGGCCCTGTCCCCCTCCCACATGTCCCACATGTCCCACATCTCCCATTCTCACCGCAGATGCAAGACAATGCCAAGGCCGGATGCACTTTTCAAACAAAAAAACTCTCTTGAGGATTGAAGAATTAATTGTGTGCGTATAATTATTAATAATTGTAGCAGGAACGTCATGAAACACAAAAACATGCCACCAACACAGCAGATTCACAACAGCTTCAGATAAGATGAAGCAAATACATTGAATGATAATTGCAGTAGGCCATGTAACCTGTGTCTCCATTCAATACCATTACAGCTCATTCTTTATCTCAAGATGAAATTCCCAACCAATTCTAGAAATTGACAAATATAGGCCCAGAGCATTTGACGGCATTGGGCCTGTCCTCGCTGGGCTTTAGAAAGATGAGGGGTAGGGTTGCCAACTGTCCCGTATTAGCCGGGACATCCCATACATTGGGCTAAATTGGTTTGTCCCATACGGGACTGCCCTTGTCCCGCATTTGACTGCTACTACTCGGATCGAGGGGACTGTCGGGTTGGAGCACCGCATCTGGCCCCGCCTCACCCATCCCGACCTAGTGCAGCAGCAGCTCCTCACCCATGGCCCCGTCAGTTGGAAGCCCGGCCAGCTGTCCGACCATTGGACCTTCGCCTACCGCCGACACCACCACCCCTCCTTCTCATGGTCGATCATCGGTTCATGAGTTGGACGGGGTGCCGGACTTTACGCACAACATCGCGCAGGCCAAATTCCTCAGCTGGCCCGACGGCTGGGCGTTGGGTGCAGTCCAGCAGCCGAGCCAACTCATCATTCGCCCAGCAGCGGCCAAGTCAGTCAACGAATTGCCGTCGGGAATTTGTCCCGTATTTTGACCTTTTGTCCCTTATTTGGGAGTGAGAAAGTTGGCAACCCTAATGAGGGGAGACCTCATTCAAACTTACTTAATAGTGAATGGCTGGGTAGAATGGATGTGGAGAGGATGTGTCCACTAGTGGGAGAGTCCTGGACCAGAGCTCACAGCCTCTGAAGGACGTAATTGAAGGACGTAATTTTAGAAAAGAGATAAGCAGGAATTTCTTTAGTCAGAGCCTGATGAATCTGTGGAATTTATTGCCACAGAAGGCTGTGGAGATCGTCTATGGATATTTTTAAGGCGGAGATTGACAGATTCTTGGGTGCCAGGAGTTATGGGGAAAAGGCAGGAGAGTGGTTTTGAGAGGGAAAGGTAGGTCAGCTAAGATTGAATGGCGGAGGGGACTTGATGGGCTGAATGGCCTAATTCTTCTCATATACCTAATGAACTTATGAACTAAACTGACATCTCCTTCATAAATGTATTCAGTTTCCTGGCCCCCACTGCTTTTTTCTTAGAGAACTACCACAGGTTTGCTTCCTTCAGAAAGAGGACACTTTGCCTTATCTCAATCCCAAATTACGTGCCCTGTAACCTGCAAATGTGACCACTGGCTCTCTAAACCCCTCAGTGAGGAGATCCTGCTCCCTGCCCCCAGGCTGTCAATAACCTTGTCAATGGAACTGGAAGAGAAGTCCTTTCCTGGGACCAGACTAGATACAGAGGGAAGGACTTGAAGTAGAAACCACAAGTATATGTGTGAGGGGTGACCATTTGTCAATACACAATGGCTTGAAGGATTCATTAATATAAAGTCATAGATTTAAACAGCACGGAAACAGACCCTTCGGCCCAACTTATCTATGCTGTTCAATGTGACTTACTCAGAAAAAAAGGATGTACCTTTAGAAAGGAGGAGAAATTTCTGTAGTCAGAGGGTGGTGAATCTGTGGAATTAATTGCCACAGATGGCTGTGGAGGCCAAATCACTGGATGGATTTAAGATAGAGCTCTAGTGGTTAGAGATTGACAGTTTCTTGATTAGTAAGGGTGTCAAAGGTTATGGGGAGAAGGCAGGTGAGGGAAAGATATATCAGCCATGATAGAATGGCAGAGTAGACTTGATGGACCTAATGACATAATTCTGCTCATATGACTGGCAAACTTATGAACTAATCAACTCCTCCCACATCCATTCATGGCTCATATACCTCCTAAGTTTTCCTTATCCATGTACCCACCCAAGTGTCTTTTAAATGTCATAACTGCACCCGCCTCTACTATGAACAGGAGTATATGCAGGTCAATTGAAAGAAAACAATTGTATGTCGATAATGGAGTTTGATTTAGTGTCACTTAAGATAGTGGTGGAATATTAAAGAAATTATTTGACTCTAAGCAAATAATGGAAGAGAGGTCTGTCCCACTATATATATTTTCACAAAGAGGCAGCTGATATGTTCAAGAGCCTGACGCAAGATTCCAAATTGTTTTACATTGTTTTAAAGTATTGGGTCACATACCTACTTCTTTCTGGTGTTTCTTTACTCAGGACATCTCCGTGAAAGAATATGTCTTTCTACAGAAGAAACCTATTAGCGAACTTGGCATGACTTGTGTGACCACAAAGTATGGGGTTTACATTCCTACGATATCACCTTCAACTTCTCTAGTAATATAAATCCTGACTACAAATCCCATTTCTGCTCAGGGAAACCAAAACTACCATTAGCTTACTCCTTATAAAAAATAAAGTGACTCTTACTATGGTGATAAAGGAAAGATTCATAAATTATTTGCAGACCTCACTGGTCAGGTGAACGTTAGTTCAGTTTAGTTTAGTTTAGAGAAACTGCGCGGAAACAGGCCCTTCGGCCCACCGAGTGTGCACCGACCAGCGATCCTCGCACACTAACACTACCCTACAGACACAAGGGACAATTTTACATTTATACCAAGCCAATTAACCTACAAACCTGAAAGTGTGGGAGGAAACCGAAGATCTCGGAGAAAACCCGCACAGGCCACGGGGAGAACGTACAAGCTCTGTACAGACAAGCAGCTGCAGTCAGGATCAAACCCTCTCTGGTGCTGTAAGGCAGCAACTCTCGGGTCTCTGGTGCTGTAAAGCAGCAACTCTACCACTGTACCACCGCGCCACTCTCTGGGTGTCTCTGATGCTCTGGACGAGGTAGAGTAATGCCCCTGTCCCACTTAGGAAACCTGCACGGAAACCTCTGGAGACTTTGCACCCCACCCAAGGTTTCCGTGCGGTTCCCGGAGGTTTTTGTCAGTCTCCCTAATGGTCAAAAGTGGTTTCTGCTTCTTCTATGTTCCGGCGATTATTTCAAAAAATTCAAAACTGGCCGCGACTAAAAATAGGTTGCCGTTTTAAAAATCGGTAATTTTTTAGTCGAAGCCTGTTGCGATGCTAGTTGAAGGTGGTTGCCGGAGGTTGCAGGTGGTTGCCGGAGGTTGCAGGTGGTTGCCGGAGGTTGCAGGTAGTGGAAGGTAAGAAGGCAGGCACCATCTTGAACTAATGAATACAATGTGGATGTAGAATTAAATAACCATATATAACCATATAACCATATAACAATTACAGCACGGAAACAGGCCATCTCGACCCCTCTAGTCCGTGCCAAACACATAATCTCCCCTAGTCCCATATACCTGCGCTCAGACCATAACCCTCCATTCCTTTCCCATCCATATAACTATCCAATTTATTTTTAAATGATAAAAACGAACCTGCCTCCACCACCTTCACTGGAAGCTCATTCCACACAGCTACCACTCTCTGAGTAAAGAAGTTCCCCCTCATGTTACCCCTAAACTTCAGTCCCTTAATTCTCAAGTCATGTCCCCTTGTTTGAATCTTCCCTACTCTCAGTGGGAAAAGCTTTTCCACGTCAACTCTGTCTATCCCTCTCATCATTTTAAAAACCTCTATCAAGTCCCCCCTTAACCTTCTGCGCTCCAAAGAATAAAGCCCTAACTTGTTCAACCTTTCTCTGTAACTTAGTTGCTGAAACCCAGGCAACATTCTAGTAAATCTCCTCTGTACTCTCTCTATTTTGTTGACATCCTTCCTATAATTAGGCGACCAAAATTGTACACCATACTCCAGAATTGGCCTCACCAATGCCTTGTACAATTTTAACATTACATCCCAACTTCTATACTCAATGCTCTGATTTATAAAGGCCAAGAACAAGAAGCACAGATAAATGAGACATGGGCAGTTGAGATAGTTGATCGAGATGATTAGACAGAGCTCACTGACAGGTAGAAAAAGTCATTCTTATAAAATGCATTGCTTTCTATAAAGAATACATTGAATGATCTAAAAAATAGAATGTATGATTATTTTCAATCATATCAATAGTGAATGCAAGTTCCACATTTTTGTGGCTTCTGAAAGTTTGTGTAAATAACCCAAAATCTATGGAACGAGACACTGCATGATGTTTTCAATAAACACTTTTTTAATCTCGTGCAATATAGTGAAGTACAGATTCTATTAGGATATAAAAGATTGTGGTTGTAAAATTACTGCACAGATTTGATTGTTCTGTGAGGATTGCGCTCCATGGATTATTGATCTTGATATTAACTGCTGAGTGAAGTGGATGATACAAATGCTGAAATCCAGTTTAGCAGATAGCATTGTTTGAAGAAGCAATGTTATATAAAACAGAACAGTGCTGTGCAGGTGACAACCACTAAAAGATGAAAAAACAATGCGCAACTTGGCATTCAGATGCCAATGAAGCTGCTCTTTGATGGTGATATTTAATCAAGAAGTGATACTTTTCTTGCAACTACCTTCTATTTGACCTTTGGTTTACTGCAGACTAACAAAAGCACTGATGGCCATTGTGATCCTCATTGACTATCATTCTTCATCCAGCAGTCCTGGTCATTCCACATGGAGAACGGTGGGGAGGTCCTGAGAGGTTGCTGAAGAGGTTGATAGTAAGGAAGTCAGCTGGAAGGATTGACTGGAGGAACTGGGGATGTTCTAAAAGCAAATAAGTTCAAGAGAATGTTAAAATATACACCATGCTGATGGATCTAAGTATGGTAGCTGGGTAGATACTGTTTCTGCAAGTGAGAACTTCAAGGAGCAGGAGCAGGTCTACAAAATGATGGGCAAAATGCAGATGTGGATGTGAGAACATTTTTAGCTAAGTTGTGTTTATTGTCAAATGCAAATGTGTGGTGAGGTACAGGTACAATGACAATCTTGTTTGCAGCAATATCATAGTTACATAGACTGAAACAACACACAAAATAATAGTTTGTGCATAATCCATGCATAAAATATACATTGATTCTTCAAGAGGATGAAAAGAAAAAGACAGCAAAGAAAACAAGCCATAAGTGCAAAACATAATTGGAAACAAGTTCATGATAAGGTCCATTGCTGAAGTATGATTGGGGTTGTCCGAGTCTGTTCAAGAACCTGATTGTTGGAGGAAAGTAGCTGTTTAGTTTATTTTACTTTAGAGCTACAGTGGGAAACAGGACCTTCATCCCACGGAGTCCGCGTCGACCAGCGATCATCCCGCACACGAACACTATCCTACACACTATGGATTATTTACAATTTTTACCGAAGCTAAATTAACCCTCAAATCTCTATGTATTTGGAGTGTGGGAGGAAACCGGAGCGCCCGTGTGGAAAACGCAAGCGGTAACGGGGAGAATGTTCAATCTCCTTACAGACATCACCCCTGTAGTCGGGATCGAACCTGGGTCTCTGGCGCTGTAAGGCAGCAACTCTACCGTTGCCACCGAAACAACTCTACCGCTGCGCCACCGTGCTGCCTCTAAACGTATTCCTGAACCTGGTGGTGTGGTACTTCAAGGTTCTACGTTTCCTTCCCGATGAGAAAATGGCATGGACTGGATGGTGGGGATCCTTGATGCCACCTTCACATAGATGTTCCTGATGGTGGAGAGGGCTGTATCTACGATGGAATGGGCTGCAGTTATAAGCTGGTAACCACTACCTCTGAAGGTAGTAAAAGTAGATCCAAGCAGGGCTATGAAATGGTAATGAGAAAGTAACCACAAATAAAGTAATTTTCAGGGCTATGGAGAAACAGAACTGATTGAATGAATCTACATGGAACTGATGCTGACTGAGTGGGCTGAGAGTGCTGACTCTACACGTTGATTCTTTGATTCAAGCCTTAATAGCTAACTCTATGCAAAGGGTACGTTTATTTTGAGTGTGATCAGCTATGAGCACCATCCCCATTCTGAATAAGTAACTGGGTGACACATAATGATCTAGGGTGGAAATGAAAATTATAAAAAGATTAACTAAGGTATCAACATGGGTTTTTAAAGGTAGAATCATGTAGAAACAAGGAAATGCAGATGCTGATTTACAAAAAAAAGACATACAGTGCTGGAGTAGCTCAGTTAGTCAGGCAGCAACTCTGGAGTACGAGGCTAGATGGCATTTTGGGACAGATCCTTCTTCAGACTGAATGTGGTGGTGGGGAGGGAAGGGGGGAAATAAATCTGCAAGACAGGAGGGGCAGAACAATCCTGTAAGTAATAGGTGGATACAGCTCGCGGGTGGGGGGGAGGGGAGGAGGGTTGATTGACAAATGGTTCAGTAAAGGCCAGAGATGAAATGACAGACAGTGCGAAACAAAAGGATTGAAGAGTCGTGAAATGTGAAGCTAGAGGAAAGGATGTAGGTGGAAGTGGATGGGGAGGGCAGACATAGTTGTGAGTACAGGTGGGGCACAGGGGGGGGGGGGGGAGAGAATGAAAGGGTGGGAGGGTGGGGGAGAAAGTGGGGGGAGAATTCATTGTTCATATGATTGGTTGTCAGCTACCCACATGGAATATGAGGTGCTTATCCTCCAGTTTGTGTGTAGTCTCACTCTGGCAATAGAGGAGGCCCAGTTCAGAGAGGTGAGCACGGGGATGGGAAGAGGAGTTAAAATGGTTCGCAACCGCGAGATCCAGTAGGCCTTGGCTGACTGAGAACAAGCGTTTGGTGAACCAGTCGCTGAGTCTATGCTTGGTCTCACTGACTGGAGGAACAACACCTCAATTCCACTTGGATGACTTTAATGGTATAATGAGTGAATTTTTGACATTTTAGATAACTATCTCACACACACACACACACACACACACACACACACACACACACACGCACGTGCATACACACACACACACACACACCCACACACACACACACACACCACACACACACACACACACACACACACACACACACACACACACACACACACACACACACACGCACGCACGCACGCACGCACACACACACACACACACACACACACACACACACACACACACACACACGCACGTGCATACACACACACACACACACACCCACACACACACACACACACCACACACACACACACACACATACAACCACACACACACACACACACACACACACACACACACACACACACACACACACACACACACACACACACACACACACACACACACAATCACACACACACACACACACACACACACACACACACACACACACACAATCACACACACACACACACACACACACACACGCATGCGCATACACACACACACACACCCACACACACACACACACACCACACACACACACATACAACCACACACACACACACACACACACACACACACACACACACACACACACACACACACACACACACACACACACACACACACTTCTTCCCTCCCTACCCCCCATCTGCTAGGTTCACAATTTGCAACTTCAACCCTTTTGACTTACACCATCTGTAATTTGATCGCTGGCCTTCATCCAACCATCTGCCTATCAGAAGAACCCTCACCTATATCAACCTGTTACTTAGAAACTAGGAAATACAGAAGCTGGTTTATACTAAAGATAGATACACAGTACTGGCGTAACCCAGTGGGGCAGGCAGCATCTCTGGAGAGAAAGGATGGGTACATTTTGTACGGATCTATGAAAAGACACAGAGTGCTGCAGTAACTCAGCTTGAAAGGTAGAATCTCTGGAGAACATGGATCGGTGATGTTTCAGGTCAGGACCTTTCTTCAGAGGAATTAGGGTCCCGACATGAAAAGTCACTGATCCATGTTCTCCAGAGATGCTGCCTGACCCGTTGAGTTACTCCAGCACTCTGTGTCTATCTCAATCTATTATTTGCCAGACTTTGTCCTGTCTCCCCTCTCTTCCAGCTTTCTTCCCTACCACGATAAATCTGAAGAAGGGTCCCAACATGAAACCTCACTGATCCATGTCCTTCAAAGATGCTGCCTGACCCGCTGAGTTATTCCGGCGCTTTGTGCCTTTTAAAAAAGCAGGAGTGTGTGGGAGTGACGTGAGGAGTCCTTATAGTGCTGTGGGAGAAAGTGAAAGAGGTTTCTCCATGAGTCTTGAGCTGGGGTGAAAGCAGAATGCTTCGGGCAAGTTGGCGTGAAAAAAAAGAGAGAGACAGAAGTATTAATGTTTGAATCTGAGCTGGCAGAGGACACAAGACCACTAAACACAAACACATTACTGTGTGGGGATCCTAGCACTAAAGGGCATTTGTTGCTCATGAAGCTGTCTGCATTTGAATGAAGTTGGAGGGTTTCAAGAATTCTGAGTGATTTGATCTCAACCCTGTTCGGTTTATGGGGAGGTTAAAGAGTGATCTCAACTACGGGGGGGGGGGAATTAAACGAACGCTCAAACTAAAAAGCCATTTAAAAAAGAAAAAGGACCAGGTTGGGAAGCTGGCCAAGAGGGTGTGAAGTTCGTTGAATCCCTCAAGCATGTGCAACTGTGGCACAGTAGCAATGTTTCCGAGTTCTCGCAGTTGACAGCAGCGATAAAATGAGCAGAAAATGCGTGCATAAATGCTTCGATTTAGATGCCAGATGACGAGACGCTGTTATGGTGATGGAACAGCGAGTTCGAAACATGTCGACTGACTTGCTCTGTAGCCACCCGTGGAAACAAGGATCCTCGGTCCCTGATTCTGGTCTTGCTGTCAGAATCACCGTTGCCAATGTGGTCCAGCACCAGATCTGTTTGAGTTTACAGGGTCAATCGAAGGGCATCTAATAACATGACCAAGGGGAAGAGTCACCGTTTGCAGGCTGTCTCTATGTAATGTTGAAGCTAGTTTCCATCTCCAACAAAGAACGCTATGAAAAGTAATCACACCGGCATTTGGCCGCACTGGGCCTGTACTCGCTGGAATTTAGAAGGATGATGGGTACCGGGCTTACTGAATAGTAAAAGGCCTGGATAGAGTGGATGTGGAGAGGGTGTTTCCACTCGTGGAAGAGTCTAGGACCAGAGGCCACAGCCTCAGAATAGAAGGATGTTCCTTTAGGAAGGAGATGAGAAGGCGTTTCTTTCGTCAGATGGTGGTAAATCTGTGCAATTTGTGGCCACAGAAGGCTGTGGAGTCCGTCAATGGGTATTTTTAAGGCAGAGCTAGAGTAGATTCTTGATTAGTACGGTGCCTGGGGTTATAACAATTACAGCACGGAAACAGGCCATCTCGGTCCTACAAGTCCATGCCGAACAACTTTTTACCCTTAGTCCCACCTGCCTGCACTCATACCATAACCCTCCATTCCCTTCTCATCATATAACCATATAACCATATAACAATTACAGCACGGAAACAGGCCATCTCGACCCTTCTAGTCCGTGCCGAACACGTATTCTCCCCTAGTCCCATATACCTGCGCTCAGACCATAACCCTCCATTCCTTTCCCATCCATATAACTATCCAATTTATTTTTAAATGATAAAAACGAACCTGCCTCCACCACCTTCACTGGAAGCTCATTCCACACAGCCACCACTCTCTGAGTAAAGAAGTTCCCCCTCATGTTACCCCTAAACTTCTGTCCCTTAATTCTCAAGTCATGTCCCCTTGTTTGAATCTTCCCTACTCTCAGTGGGAAAAGCTTCCCTACTCTCAGTGGGAAAAGCTCGTCAACTCTGTCTATCCCTCTCATCATTTTAAAGACCTCTATCAAGTCCCCCCTTAACCTTCTGCGCTCCAAAGAATAAAGCCCTAACTTGTTCAACCTCTCTCTGTAACTTAGTTGCTGAAACCCAGGCAACATTCTAGTAAATCTCCTCTGTACTCTCTCTATTTTGTTGACATCCTTCCTATAATTAGGCGACCAAAATTGTACCCCATACTCCAGAATTGGCCTCACCAATGCCTTGTACAATTTTAACATGACATCCCAACTTCTATACTCAATGCTCTGATTTATAAAGGCCAGCACACCAAAAGCTTTCTTTACCACCCTATCTACATGAGATTCCACTTTCAGGGAACTGTGCACAGTTATTCCCAGATCCCTCTGTTCACCTGCATTCTTCAATTCCCTACCATTTACCATGTACATCCTATTTTGATTTGTCCTGCCAAGATGTAGCACCTCACACTTATCAGCATTAAACTCCATCTGCCATCTTTCAGTCCACTCTTCCAACTGGCATAAATCTCTCTGTAGACTTTGAAAATCTACTTCATTATCCACAACCCCACCTATCTTAGTATCATCTGCATACTTACTAATCCAATTTACCACACCATCGTCCAGATCATTGATGTACGGTTATGGGGAGAAGGCAAGAGAATGGGGTTGAGAGGGAAAGATAGATTAGCCATGATTGAATGGCATAGTAGACTTGATGGGCCGAATGGGCTAAATCTGACATTGAAGCCTCCAGGGTCACAGTTTCTCCTGTCACATCTCCTTGCAAACAATGTCTGGATGACATATTGCTCAAGTGTTCTTCTTTTCAGGTGAGCATCCATGATATTTGGGCTCCATGCCCACTTAACCCTCCTTGGAAAGGGAAAGTATTCCTCAAAAAAGCATGTTAAAATCATGGGAGACATAGATGAGTTAGGCAGGGCAACTGAACCATCCTCTCACCAACTAGAGAGCACTCCTGACCTCCCATCTACCTCATCGAACTTTCCTTCATTGGACTTTATTGGACTTTATCTTGCACTGAAAGTTATACTCTTCATTTTGTATCTGTACACTGTTAACGGCTTGATTGTAATCATGTGTCATCCTCTTGCCGACTGGACAGCACCCAACAGAGAGCTTGTCAGTGTACCTCGGGACATGTGACAATAATGAACCAAATGGAGGACTAGATAATAGGTGAGGGAGAGTTTAAGATATGTGAGGCGGGACATTTTACACAGAGTGCCTGGAACACATTGCATAGGATGGTGGTGGAGGCAGAAATGACGGTGGTGTTTAAGAGGCTTTTAGATAGGCAATGGATATGCAGGGAATGGAGGGATATGGATCATGTGCAGGCAAACGAGATTAGTTTATCCTAGAATCATATTCAGCACAGACATTGTGGGCAGAAAGGATTATTCTGTGCTGTACTGTTCCATGTTCTATATTCTGCATATAACCCACTCAAGCATCCTTGTTTTGTGTGAATCCTTTGTACAGTAATTTTCCTTGAAGGTACACAGGTGAGCTGCTTAGCATAAAGCGAGAGATGAGATTTGAGATACCGAGGTGAAATTCAGTTCAACATTCCTAATTTAATCAACATGTCACTGAAGAGGAATTTCCTTCTGTGCTGGTCCTTCTCAGTGGCGTGACTTACTTCCTTGTCAGGATCCTTCATGATTGGGGGCAAAGGACAGAACAAGTTACACATAACCCTCTCGGTGACTAGGGCATATTGACTGGTAACATTTGATCAGTTTCACAAAGGCTGTTCTAATCTCAAGCTCTCAACCACATCGTGCAGCATTGAGGGAAAGTTGCAATGTCTGAAAAGCTCTTTTGCATGATATACTGAATTTCACTGTCCGCCAGACAGTCATAGTGTCGGAGTTCTATGCAGCACGGAAACAGGCCCTTTGACCCATCTTGTCAATGCTGACCTACTTGGCATACTAGGCTAATCCCGTTTGCCTGCATTTAGGCCATAGCCTTCTGAAGGCTTCCCATCCATATATCTGAGCAAATGAGTTTTTAAAGTTGTAATTGTGTCCACTTCCATAGCTTCCTTTGGCAGCTCATTACAGATACGGCCTACCCTCTAGTGAACAGGTTGCCCCTGAGGTCCCTCTTAAATCTCTCTCCTCTTACATTAAGCCGACGTGCGCTGGTTTTAGAATCCCACGAGGGCATACCCACGAGGGCTGATGCCAAAGATCCGTTGCAACCGCAAGAAATGCGACACCTGTCACTTCACCTCCCCCCCTCGACTCCATTCAAGGATCCAAGCAGTCGTTCCAGGTGCGACAAAGGTTCACCTGTATCTCCTCCAACCTCATCTACTGCATCCGCTGCTCTAGATGTCAGCTGATTTACATCGGGGAGACTAGCGGAGGTTGGGCGATCGTTTCGCCGAACACCTCCGCTCAGTCCGCAATAACCTACCTGAACTCCCGGTGGCTCAGCACTTCAACTTCCCCTCCCATTCCCAATCCGACCTCTCTGTCATGGGTCTCCTCCATTGCCAGAGTGAGCAACACCGTAAATTGGAGGAACAGCACCTCATATTCCGCCTGGGTTGCTTGCGTCCGGATGGCATGAACGTTGAATTCTCCCAGTTTTGCTAGCCCTTGCTGTCTCCTCCCCTTCCTTAACCCTCGAGCTGTCTCCTCCCATCCCCCCGCCCTCAGGCTCCTCCTCCTCCTCCCTTTTTCCTTCCTTCTCCCCCCCACCCCCCATCAGTCTGAAGAAGGGTTTCGGCCCGAAACGTCGCCTATTTCCTTCGCTCCATAGATGCTGCTGCACCCGCTGAGTTTCTCCAGCATTTTTGTGTACCTCCGGAGGAACTATTTTGAGGAAGGATGGGGAAGTTTTCGCTCTAGTCTTGGCAAATATTTATGCGTCGATATCAAAAATAAATCCCGGGTAGGGTAGTCATTGATGGTTTGCTGTATGAGGGAGCTTTTCTGCCAAAAATGGTTGCTTTGTTTCGTACAGAGAGCAACATGGGCGGCCACGGTGGTGCAGCGGTAGAGTTGCTGCCTTACACCGCTCGCAGCGCCGGAGACCCGGGTTCGATCCCGACTACGGGTGCTGCTTGTCCGGAGTTTGTACATTCTCCCTGTGACTGCGTAGGTTTTCCCTGAGATCTTCTGTTTTCTCGCACACTCCAAAGGCGTACAGGTTCGTAGGTTAATTGCTTGGTATAAATGCAAAATTGTCCCTAGTGTGTGTGGGATAGAGTTAATGTGCGGGGATCGCTGGTCGGTGCAGACTCGGTGGGCCGAAGGGCCATGTTTCCGTGCTGTATCTCTAAACTTTAAACTAAATCATAACAATAACTACACTTCACATTCACTTCTTTGGTAAAGTGTCCGGTATCATACACGTGAAAGATGTTTGCTAAGCACAAGATGTTTTTTATTCATAGTCATAGAGTTATAAAATTATACAGCACAGAAATGAGTCCTTCAGCTCAACGAGTCCACGCCGACCAGTGCCTGACGTACTTGTTTACTTGGCTCAGGTTCCTCCAAGATTTCTCCCTTTACTGGAAAATCCCCAATCCACTTTTAAAAGCACCTGTCTAATATCACCAAAGCTGGCCTTGCCCCAGGAGAAATTAATAACTTATTGTACATTTATTGCTGTTGCCGTTGTGTCTTGCGTGCCTGTAAAGCAACGACAAGTAACAATTTCATTGTTCCGATTCACATGACTAATGAACACTATTGACTCTTGACTTGAACCCCTCAGTCTTCCCTCCCTCCCTCCCTCCCTGCCATGTTGCTGTCCACTGAACTTGCTCCCTTTAACCTGCCTCATCCTTCTCATTTGTCTCACTCCTGCACCCGCCACTGACAGGCAACTTTAAATCCTCCTGAGTTGAGGGGCGGGTGGAGGGGGGGAGGTAGGTGTCAGAAAGTATTCATGGGGACACCAGTAAAGCTCTGGTAAGGAGTGCTTTAAGTGTATCGACCAAAACCAATAGCACTGTTGAATTCCATGGTTATTATTTCAGTCATGGTGACAACGGCAAACATGAAGGTGGTATTAGCAGATAATACTGAAGAGACGGCACAGAGGTGCACCGGTAGAGTTGCTGCCTTAGAAACATAGAAACATAGAAAATAGGTGCAGGAGGAGACCATTCGGCCCTTCGAGCCAGCACCGCCATTCATTGTGATCATTGGCTGATCGTCCCCTATCAATAACCCGTGCCTGCCTTCTCACCATATCCCTTGACACCACTAGCCCCTAGAGCTCTATCTAACTCTCTCTTAAATCCTTTCAGTGACTTGGCCTCCACTGCCCTCTGTGGAAGGGAATTCCATAAATTCACATCTCAATGGGTGAAAAATGGCCTCCCCTTTATTCTAAGACTGTCGCCCCTGGTTCTGGACGCCCAACATTGGGAACATTTTTCCTGCATCTAGCTTGCCCAGTCCTTTTATAATTTTATATGTTTCTAGAAGATACCCCCTCATCCTTCTAAACTCCTTACAGCGCCAGAGACCCGGGTTCGATCCTGACGATGGGTGCTGTCTGTATGGAGTTTGTACGCTCTCTCTGTGACCGGGTGGGTTTTTCTCCAGGTGCTACAGTGTCCTCCCACACTCCAAAGTCGTACAGGTTTGCAGGTTAATTGGCTTAGGTAAAAATTGTAAATTGTCCATATTGTGTAAGATAATATTGGCATGCGGAGTGATCGCTGGTCGGCGCTGATGGTGGGCCAAAGGGCCTGTTTCCATGTTGTATCCCCAAAATAAATTAATGAGATGCACGGGGAAACATTTTTTACAGAGAGCACGGTTGGTGCCTGGAAAATACTGCTGGCATGGTGGTTGAAGCTGATAAGATAGTGCCATTTGTTGTATTTCATATGTAATTGTTGCGCCTCATGTGAGCTGTTATGTTGTCTGTTTATGATGTCTTGTTTATTCTTCTGTACAGCACTTTGGTCAACATTGGTTGTTTTAAAGTGCTTAACAAATAAATTTGGATTGGATTGGATTGGATTTAAATGGCTATTGGATGGGCACATACACTGTAGATATGCAGGGAATGGATTGATATGGATTATGTGCAGACAGTTAAGAATTGGACTTGGCATCATATTCAGCACAGACATTGTGGGCTGAAGAGTCCACAACTACATGGTTCTCTGTTCTGTAAAAGTGTTCCTTTGCCTATTCATATCATGAATAGTGGGATCAAGGGATATGGGGATGTTAGCAGGCACGGGTTATTGATTGGGGACGATCAGCCATGACCACAATGAATGGCGGTGTTGGCTCGCAGGGCCGAATGGCCTCCTCCTGCCCCTATTTTCTATGTGGCGGTGAGGAATATTTCAGTGGCAGGCTAAAATTGGTAGCTGACTTTCTAACTCCCACTTACTTTGTCCTGAGTGGAAGAAGCAGGCAGTCCATCAGAGATTCTGTTCATTGTGCAATGGCCTCTGAATGCCACGGATCATTTGTCAAGTTCAGACAGTGCTGATGACACCATCAATTCAGCTGAATTATATCGGACTTTCATAGTTGCTGGGTACTTGTCCGAGTTGATCAAGAAAAGCTGGTTAGCTCTGCTGCCCACGAGCCTCACCATCACCTCAAAGCTACATCTCTTGTTAAACAATGACCTGACAATAAACTAAACTAAACTAAACTAAACTAAAATTAAATTTAACTAAGTTATTCTGTGTGAACAAATGAACCACTCGGGTATCGAACTTTTAACCCAGTTGTGCCTTCGGGGCACAAAGGTGGGCAGGCAAGGAGAGGATGTTGGTTGCTGATCGACTAAGGAAGACCATGGCTTGAGGCCCGCAGCAGACTGGGACTTGCCTGAATCGGGCACCGCTCATAACAACTGGAACATGGACTGGACTTGGAGAAGGTGCCAAATCATGGCGCCTCTTGCGTGCGGGCTCAGTAGACTATTTCTGTACAATTGCTAATCGGGGATGCGCTTATTTGTCATCAAGCTGGATAGGGTGCAGAAAAGATTTACATGGATATTGCCAGGACTCGAGGGCTCGATCTATAGGGAGAGGTTGAGCAGGCTGGGACACTATTCCTTGGAGCGCAGGACGATGAGGGGTGATCTTATAGAGGTGTATCAAATCATGAGAGGAATAGATCGGGTGGACACACAGAGTCTCTTGCCCAGCATAGGGGAACCGAGAACCAGAGGACATAGGTTTAAGGTGAGGGAAGAAGAGATATAATAGGAACCTGAGGGGTAACATTTTCACACCAAAGGTAGTGGGTATATGAAACAAGTTGCTGGAAGAGGTAGTTGAGGCAGGTACTATCGCAATGGGGTTTTTTTTGGGGGGGGGGGGGGTTTTGGGGTTTTTTTATTAGAAGTACGGTAAGTTACAATAATACACAACACATATGTCTTAATACATTTTTTGTACCGCTTCATTTTTTGAGCTTTAAAAAAAAGATAGAAGTAAAGGAAGTAAGGAAAGTGCGCAAGAGTCGTGAAGGTGCAGGAGAGTGTTGAGAAAAGAAAGCCCCTTAGAAAAGAAGTTAGAGAAGGAAGTAAAGAAAGAAGGTAGACCCTAGGAAAGAAGGAAAAAGAAAGGAGAAACAATCGCTCTATTATAACATTAAACTCCGCAGAAAGGGGACTACCAACCAAGTCTGTTTTTGTTGTTTTGTTTTTTTTACCCCCCGTTGCCAGATCCTGGCACCATTTATTTATTTATCTATTTATTTATTTTGTAAATTACTATTGCACCTTATGCTTGTAATAGTTCCAAAAACGTAGACCACGTCTTTTGGAAGTGGTCTGCTTTGCCTGCTAAGAGGAATCTCATCTCTTCCAGATGTAGTGTTTCAAACATATTTGATATCCACATTTTTATTGTTGGTGTAGGCGCATTTTTCCAGAATTTAAGTATGAGCTTTTTCCCGTTATTAGCCCGTACTATCGCAATGTTTAAGAAAGATTTTGATAGTTAATGGATAGGACAGGTTTGGGGGGGATATAAGCCAAATGCAGGCAGGTGGGTATTGTAGGTGTTGGGTCAAAGGTCCTTTTTCCACGCTGTAAGACTCTATGACTATAATATTGGATTGTACTGTTTGAAAGAAAACAATTTCACTGTTCTTTTGCTAAAGGGCCTGTTTCCTTGCTGAAAGATTCTATGACCCTATCATACTCGACTGGACTTTTGTAAGAAAATAATTTCACTATGCATTTGAACGCCACACATCTGATAATAACGCATTGAACCATTTAACCATTTACGTAGAAACATAGAAATATAGAAATAGGTGCAGGAGGAGGCCATTTGGCCCTTAGAGCCAGCACCGCCATTCATTGTGATCATGGCTGATCATCCACAATCAGTAACCCGTGCCTGCCTTCCCCCCATCTCCCTTGATTCCACTAGCCCCTAGAGCTCAATCTAACTATTTTTTAAATGCATCCAGTGAATTGGCCTCCACTGCCTTCTGTGGCAGAGAATTCCACAAATTCACAACTCTCTGGGTGAAAAAACTTTTTCTCATCTCCGTTTTAAATGGCCTCCCCTTTATTCTTAGACTGTGGCCCCTGGTTCTGGACTCGCCCAACATTGGGAACATTTTCCCTGCATTTAACTTGTCCAGTCCTTTTATAATTTGATATAAAAGGACTTATTCCCTCACAAGTTTAATAATAAAGTAATTTGGAATATATGTAACCACTAATTTCATGACCTTGATTGATAAATAACAGCATGGAAACAGGCTCTTTGGTTCATCAGGTCCACGCTGACCATCGATCACCAACTCAATGGTCAATGGTGCTTTATTTGCTGTATGCAAGCACACAGTGCAATTCTTTTTTTGCATACAGTTCCGTAAAGTGTTGCCACACCAAAGCACAATCCCCAATTATCATGCAAGAGGCATCAAGATTTGGTGCCATTCCAAAGTTCAGTCCAGTCCACGCTCGAGGTCTTATGGAGCGGAGACCGATCCAGCCAAGCCCCAGGCTGCTGCAAGGCCTCCAATCTTCGCCTTGATCCAAATCGTCCATCGAACTGACGTTCTTCTCCTCGCCTGGCCATCTATATGCTGCGGGAGGTAGCAGGAGGTAAGACCCCGATTCACTCTTCTTCCGGCCTTGCTCCTCGCATCCGTCATTGCCGGCTCCCTCCTCTCCGCTCTCTGGTCATCGGGAGACGAGCAGTGGTCGGCTTGGAGGCTTCACCCCCACAGGCTGCAGCCCACTGGTCTTCCATGCATGCAGTAACTCACAACACTTCTATGTTAATCCACTTTCGTATCCACTCCCAACACTGGGGATAAGTTACAGAGGCCCATTAAACTGCAAACCCACACATCTGTAAGTGTAGGAGGAAATTGGAACACCCTAAAGGAATCTCATGTGGTCACAGGTTGGGTGTGCAAACTCCACACACAGACACAAGCCGAGCTCAGGATTGAACCCAGATACTTGGCACCAAACGGCAGCTGCTCCACCACCTCTGCCGATGTGCCACTCTTTATAATCTAAGGTTAGGCAATTTTAGGTGCGTATATCTTAAGGCTGGATTATTTCATTATTTGTAGTTCAACTTTATTCTGAGCCTGATCTGGTAGGATATGAGTATCTTATCTGAGCACTGGTCCGAATCAGTTTAACACGCGTTAAGAAATTATTAATGTAGACATCTGAAAGCCTCAGCACCACAGGTCAGACAATTCAGAGATAAAATTATCTTGCCCAGGACCGAGGCAGGGGGAGGGGAAGGACTGATGATTTCTGGCTGATCAGGAACTGTAGCGGGGTTGGCAACCCAGAAAATGACCACCAGTGGTTGGAGGTTGAGGACATTGGTTGGTGCATAAAGAGTTCAGAAGGCTGCTTGGGTGGAGGACAGTGGGTGAGATGTACACAAGATTTCAGCCAACGTCAGGGTCATTGTTGGGGGAGTGGTTGGGACAGAGATCAATGGTCGCATCTTGGGTCGGGATCTCAGGGAAACTGGTCGGAGTCTATGGGTGAAGTAGACCAGCACCTGGGCCTTGTGTCAAGAGAGGGCGGTGTAGGGAAACACAGCACGTGGGATTAAATCCTCCAAGAAGTGGAACTCTTGGACAAGTTTCAGAGGCCACCTTCTCTAGGAAAGAACTGCAGATGCTGGTTTAAATCGAAGATAGACACAAAATGCTGGAGTAACTCAGCGGGATAGGCAGCATCTCTGAAGAGAAGGAATGGGTGACATTCTCCATATCTTTAATCTGGTTTGGTGAAAATTATGCATTTTTGCCATAGGTTTAAGGTGAAGTGGAAAAGATTTAATAGGAATCTGAGGGGTAACTTTTTCACACCAAGGGTGGTTGGTGTATGGAACGTGCTGCCAGAGGCAGTATTTGGGTCAGGGACTATCCCAACATTTAAGAAACAGTGCAACATGGATAGGACTGGTTTGGAGGGATATGGGCGAAACACAGGCAGATGGGACTAGCGTAGCTGCGACATGTTGGCCGATGTGGGCAAGTTGGGCCAAAGGGCCTGTTTCCATGCTGTACAACTCCATGGCTATTTAATGTTCTTGTTGTCTTGAAATGTGGTTGAATTGCACTGTTTACTTCAATGCAACAGCAGTGAAAATAGACTTACTGTGAAGTGAAAACCGATAACACCCAATTTGAGGTCACTTTACATCATTCTGCAAATTCCAGCAAGGACTTGTGGCAGCGTGTGTTAAGGGGGTCAAGTGCAGGATCAATTTGAAAAGATTTTGGTGGGTCCTTACTGAAGAAGTTCATGGCTACAAAGTAAGTGTGGCAGGTTGTCCAGGTGAGGTTGACCTTGATGTCTCTGGAGTCCCCAGTGGCGGTTTTCCAAGGGACAACTCAGTCTAATTTCCACCCCCAGGCTGATAAATGGAGAAGAACGTAAATTGCAGTGCATCTGGTAAAGAAAAATACAAGGAAGTGCCGGGAGTGATCTCCAAGCTGATATGAAATTGTCCAAAAATAGCTGTTATCACATTTCATCTATGGTACGTCTACTTTCACTTATGTAGCATTGAAGTAAACAGTATTATTCCATCCTCTTTCAAGGCAAGAGTATTTATACAGCACATTAAATTTGCTAAAATAATACTTCATTGGAGCAACATCAAACAAAATTTGTCAGCAAATTGCAGAGAGAGATATTAGGGTTAGATTATCGAAAACTCAGGCCAAGAGGTGGTTTTAAAGGATGTCTTAAAGGAGGAAGGAAAACAAAAACAGAGAGGCACTGTGGCTTAGGGAGGCTATTTGGAGGTTGTTAGTAATGGTGCTATAAACATCAGAGATGATCAAGAGGGCAAAACTCAGGGACCGCACATATCCACAGTTTGGAGAGACATTGTGGGCTGAGGAGACATAAGGGAAGGCTTCCCTGTTCATTCACGGTACATTACCATGAGAACTCGAAATCTATTGAGAAGATAGAGGCACATTTGTAATTGTAATGTATGTTCCATATCCATTATAATTTTTTTTTTTATTCTGATCCTTTCATACATAAAACTGTGGGAGTGCCTGTTCAATTGCTCTAAACATGTAATTAAGTTGATCATGGAAGATGAGGAATTTTGCTGCTAATATTTGTCGGTGTACCTGAAACAACAGCAACCTTCTGATTGCATTTAATCAGGTAACTATTGTAAAGTGCTGCAATTTCTTCAATGGCAGCAGAATCTTGGGAGCCTAACAGTATGAGTACTGTTATTAAAACCTAACAATATGAACCTTGTAATCTTAAGTGATTCCAATTGGGATTTTAAAATGCCCATAATGCACACTTTGGTTTTGCTTAAAATTAAGTCCGGGCATTTCATAACCTCTCAGAAGGGTAATTGTATTGATTACACAGCCCGTTTGACGAGAGAGTATTAGCGGGATGAGACAGAGGGCTTTTATGATACAACGTTGAAAATTTAAAGTGATTATGAGAAAGCAACCAAAGCCGTTCCAAATTTATACTAGGCACATCTTGAAGGCTGCAGAGTTCACCAAGAGGTCATTACACATTAAATATGTGAACATTTGAGTTATTGTCCCACAGTCAGCCTGCTCCACTACTTTCATTCCACCTTCAGCGAGCTGCAATCAATACCACACAATTTTCTAACTAAGCTTTTTCAATAGGTTCTTTGTGGACGGACAAATGTCATAAAGAAACAGTGCATTATGGTAATTAGCCAGCTGGCGCTGTGCGGCCCTATATTTTTCTATATATTGTTTTGCTGTTACATAAGCTGTTTCAAGATTAACAGAATTTTGTGCACAAGGGTCTTGTTAAAAATCACTGAAAACAGTCTATCAGCCAGCCACACCGATATAAAAATTGCTTGTTTTTCTTGGTTCTCGGCTTTGAAACAAAGCCAGAGACCGCCATTTGATTAGCAGAATTTCCTTGGCAAGATTCAGCGGGGGGAATATATTCTGGATATTGCCCCACTGTCCAAAATGCACAGAAGTGGGAGACTCGATTTTACTCAAAAAATGTCTGGCAGGCTGGAGGGGACGTGGAGCGATTCTGCTGGACTCTCTACTGGTGACCTTAGTTTAGTTTAGTTTACACATACAGCGCGTAAACAGGCCCTTCGGCCCACCGAGACCATGCCAACCAGCGATCCCGCGCACCACTATTATCCCACACACGCTGGGGTAAATTTACATTTTTACCCGGCCAATTAGCCTACAAGCCGGTAATTCTTTGGAGTGTGGGAGGAAATTTGAAGCACCTGGAGAAAACCTATGCTAGTCACGGGGAAAACGTACAAACTCCGTACAGACAGCACCCATAGTCAGGATCGAACCTGGGTCTCTGGCGCTGTAAGGCAGCAACTATACTGCCGCGCCACCGTGCCGCCCGACTTCTGATGTCGATCTGGCTAGAGTATCTGAGGTCCAAGGTATATCAACTTCATTTCGGTGATGCTGGCAGCTGCCCATATATTGTCTTGGGCACCTGCCAAACATGGGAGGGTCATAAACACAATGCTGGCAGTCAACCACTTAGCTATGGCTTGAGGTTTATTTTGCCTGCAGTGCAATCCACTTACCTTATAACTGCGCCAGATGCAAAACGTTTTGTGGCAGTCCCAGATCTGAGATTCCTAATGTACATTGATTAAAGTTCTGCTACATCCAACACATAAGGGTCCGGTGCCTGGCAGGGATCAGAGAACAGTGCAGTCTGAGGAAGGATCTCAACCTGAAACGTTACCTATCCATGGTCTCCAGAGATGCTGCATGACCCGCAGAGTTACTCCAGCACTTTGTGTCCTATTCTTCAGCGGTGAAGGGCTCAACCTCTCTGACTCCTCAGGTCACTCTGAGATAAGGCAGTGTGACTGTCAAAAAGGGCCACACTTGCAAACTTCTACCTTGAGTGGGAGAGAGAGGCTCTTCCTAAACGTTTAATGGGCATCCATCAAAAGCCCATTGCATTGATGGGTGTATGGAACGAGCTGTCAGAGGAGGTAGTTGAGGCAGGGACTATCCCAACGTTTATGAAACAGCTAGACGGGTACATGGATAGGACAGGTTTGGAGGATATGGGCCAAACGTGAGCAGGCGGGACGAGTGTAGATGGGACATGTTGGCCGGTGTGGGCAAGTTTCCACGCTGTATGACTCAATGACCAAGAGCATCACTATGCCATGTGATAATAACAGCATCATTGAACCCTTGAATCACTGAGAGGGAAAATAGTCAGTATAAAAAAGTGAATGTGTGAGGTGAGACAGGGGCTGGTAAAGAAGCCCTCATTACTTTCCGCTGCAACAATCCTTCCTCGGTCGCAGCTGCAGATCAACTACACTGGTGTCTGGCAGGCAGGGGCAGATATTTTTAGAACCAATACACTCCTATGAGCAACATAGTGTTGGCAGCTATGCTCAACTCCGGTGACTGTCGAAAACAGGCCACACTAGGAAACGTGTACCTGAGTGGAAGAGAGAGGCTTTTCCTAAAATTTTAATGGCCTTCCATCAGAAGAGCATCTCTATGCCACACATAAGTTTAGTTTAGTTTATTATTGTCCCATATACCGAGGTACAGTGAGAAGCATTTTTGTTACGAAATATCCAGTCAGTGAAAAGACTGTATATGATTACAATCAAGTCCTCTACAGTGTACAGATACAGGACAAAGGGAATAACGTTTAGTGCAAGGTAAAGTCCAGTGAGGTCCAATTAAAGATAGTCCGAGGATCTCCTATGAGGTAGATGGTAAGTCAGGGCTGCTCTTTAGCTAGTGATAGAATGGTGCAGTTGCCTGACAACAGCTGGGAAGAATCTGTCTCTGAATCTGGAGGTGTGCATTTTCACACTTCTGTTCCTCTTGCCTGATGGGAGAGGGGAGAAGAGGGAGTGACTGGTCCTTGATGATGCTGGTGGCCTTGCCGAAACAGCGTGAGGTGTAAATGGAGTCAATGGAAGTGAGGTTGGGTTGCGTGATGGTCCTTGTGTGATTACACTGTAAAGTCTGAAGTATTTAATGCAGAATTAAGGGAGACAATAGACAATAAACAATAGGTGCAGGAGTAGGCCATTCGGCCCTTCGAGCCAGCACCGCCATTCAATGTGATCATGGCTGATCATCCCCAATCAGTACCCCGTTCCTGCCTTCTCCCCATATCCCCTGACTCTGCTATTTTTAAGAGCCCTATCTAGCTCTCTCTTGAAAGCATCCAGAGAACCTGTCTCCACCGCCCTAAGATGCCTTTAAGTTTAAATCAGTGGTTAATAAAATCCTTCTGTAGAAGGGCCCCCCTACATTTACTGAAATGCACTTTCAGTCCTATTTTCAAACAGACAAGATGGAAATGATCTGACACCAATATTGATGAAAGAACACGGAAATACTCCCTGATATCCCGATCAACTGATGCGTCCCCTCGATTACCAGCAAAAAAACATTACAGCTGCCCTTGCAACTTATCGTGTAATTATTCAAATCAGCATTAAGGATGAGGTTAAATCAAACCCCTTTATACTCACTCTGGTGCGAATGGAAGACCACATATCAATATAGATCAGAGGAGATTTTCCTTGTGGTCTGACCGATAGTTATATCTCGCTCAATGGAGAATGGATTATTTTTGGAATATCGGAAGGTAACCCTGAACTAAACGTGTTTCAGAAGAATTTACTCAATTGCGGGCTAATAATGGGAAAAAAGCTCATACTTAAATTCTGGAAAAATGCGCCTTCACCAACAATAAAAATGTGGATTACATCTGGAAGAGATGAGATTCCTCTTAGCAGGCAAAGCAGACCATTTCCAAAAGACGTGGTCTACGTTTTTGGAACTATTATAAGCATAAGGTGCACTAGTAATTAAAAATAAATAAATAAATAAATAAATAAATAAATAAAAGGTACCAGGATCTGGTAACGGGATGTAAAAACAAAAACAAAAAACAAAACAACAAAATAACAAAAACAGACTTGGTTGGTAGTCCCCTTTCTGCGGAGTTTAATGTTATAATAGAGCGATTGTTTCTCCTTTCTTTTTCCTTCTTTTCTAGGGTCTACTTTCTTTCTTTACTTCCTTCTCTAACTTCTTTTCTAACGGGCTTTCTTTTCTCAACACTCTCCTGCACCTTCACGACTCTTGCGCACTTTCTTTACTTTCTTTACTTCTATCTTTTTCTTAAAGCTCAAAAAATGAAGCGGTACAAAAAATGTATTAAGACATATGTGTTGTGTAGTATTGTAATTTACCGTACTTCTAATAAAAAATAAAAAATAAAAAAATAAAAATAAAAAATATCTCGCTCAACATCACTGAAGCAGATTATCTTATCATTATCGTATTGATCATATTGCTGTTTGTCTGATACGGTTCTGTGCGCAATTGGTTGATACATTCCCAACATTGTAATGGGCCTGTCCCACTTAGGCGATTTTTCAGGCGACTGCCAGCGACTGTCAAGTTGCGTGCCATCGCCTGAAACACCGGCGACTGGAACGGCGACTGTCAGAGTGGAACACACACACACACACACACACACACACACACACACACACACACACACACACACACACACACACACAGTGCTTCCTTCACCAGCCCATTATGCAGGCGGGGGACAGGGCAAGCGTGGGGAGCGCTGTCTGAGTGAAATTCACACGGGACAAAGCCAATGTGATACAGACACACACCGTGATGAACAGGAAGGTTAGCGTTGTAATTAAGACAGTGAAAGCACAGTGTACGGGAAGGGTCACGCAAGTCCTTTAAAAGTGGGGTGTAGAGGTGGGGGTAGAAGGGGAGAAGGGGGGAGAAGGAGTGGAGACAACATGTAAGAAGACAGAGAAACACGGCTGTGAAGTTCGCCGGATATTTAACATTACCGGTCGGTTATCCTTGGATCTAAAAGCTACTGCTTACGTTTTTTTATTTCCCAATGCGCCAATGAAATTCACCGGTCAGAACCGGCTGCAACCTACGAGAACCTTCGACCTCCTGGCAACCCACTAGGACCTCCTCGACCCGAGTAGGAGCAATCGAATACAGGACTAGGGCGGTCCCGTATGGGACAAACCAATTTAGCCCAATATACAGGATGTCCCGGCCAATATGGGACAGTTAGCAACCCTAGTCGTGGGGTAGATTGACCACCCCCCCCACAATCTTTGTACACCCTTCATCCTGGACTTTTCCACTCGGTAATTTAATTTCATGTTTGTGGAATACTACATATGTGGTGTGCAATAACTGGTCGCTTAAATTTTATTAGTTATAAAGTTATAATGCGCATGATACTCTTGGTACCTTGTAACTGTATATTTTGACTGTTGCAAGAACAATTTCCCTCCGGGATAAATAAAGTTGTATGGTTTGGTATGGTATGGTATGGTATGGTATGGTATGGTTTAGGTATGGTATGGTATGGGTATGGTGTGGTATGGGTATGGTATGGTATGGGTATGGTGTGGTATGGGTATGGTATGGTTTGGTATTGTATGGCATGGGTATGGTATGGTATGGTGTGGTATGGGTATGGAATGGTATGGTATGGTATGGGTATGGTATGGTTTAGGTATGGTATGGTATGGGTATGGTGTGGTATGGGTATGGTATGGTATGGTATAGGTATGGTATGGTATGGTGTGGTATGGTATAGGTATGGTATGGTATGGTGTGGTATGGGTCTGGTCTGGTCTGGTCTGGGTCTGGTGTGGTCTGGGTCTGGTCTGGTATCTGGTCTGGTATGGTATGGTATGGTCTGGTATGGGGGGTTGGTTATGGGTCTGGTGTGGTCTGGGTATGGTCTGGGGTCTGGTCTGGTCTGGTATGTCTGGTATCGTCTGGTATGGTCTGGTCTGGTCTGGTGTGGTCTGGTCTGGTCTGGGTCTGGGTATGGTGTGTCTGGGTCTGGTCTGGGTCTGGTCTGGGTCTGGTCTGGTATGGTCTGGTCTCTGGTCTGGTCGGTCTGGTCTGGTCTGGTCTGGCTGGTCTGGTCTGGTCTGGTCTGGTTTGGTCGGGTCTGGTTGGTCTGTCTGGTCTGGTGGTCTGGTCTGGTCTGGTCTGGTGTGGTCTGGGTCTGGTCTGGTCTGGTCTGGGTCTGGGTCTGGTCCTGGTCTGGGTCTGGTCTGTCGTGTGTGGTGTGGATGTGGTGTGGTCGGGTCTGGTCTGTTCTGGTCCTGGTTCTGGTCTAGGGTCTGGTCTGGTCCTGGTCTGAGTGTCGGGTATGGGTATGGTATGGTATGGTATGGTATGGGTATGGTATGGTGTGGTATGGTATGGTATGGTATGGTGTGGTATGGGTATGGTATGGTATGGGTATGGTATGGTATGGTATGGGTATGGTATGGTATGGTATGGTATGGTGTCTGACTCCTATGTCACAACCTCATTCATGGTTGTACAGTATATTTGTTCCTCTGCTGCAGCCCCACAGTCACGGTTCCTGCTGAACACAGTTGTTGCCTCCTGCAATTTATTTCTGCTTCGGCACAGCTGCCTGGCTAACAAGTTATTGGCCTAGATGCCGCATTTATTTATTTAAGAGAGGCCCTACCATTAATATTCCATAACCCCTGGCCCCTCTCCCCCAGGCTGCCAACGTCTTTACCCCACTACCAGACTACCCAGCCACCAACAGTCCTCTACCCCACACAACTAATCTCCCACTATGAGCCCTCTCCATGCTTCACAGTGTTTGTGCGCTTCTGTATTCGTAAGGCAACATGTACGACAAAATATGCAATCACCAGGCAGATTTCGGCTGGTTCTTTGCCCCCTGCGGATGCTGTTTGAAAGCGAAGTAAGGGAGATCACTTGCACTGGAGTCATTACGAAAGAGGACAACATTAACCAGGATTGAAACATACATTATCCCCATGAAACTCATTTGCTTAATATACAGTAGCAAGAAATTTGCTTACATGGTGTTGTTTACTTCAGGACAACGTGCTCAAAATGTCCAGCTTGCATCAGCATTGCGAAGGTTTTCACAAACTCCTGATAGGCCGTGGACTGCAATACAGTGATAGCCATTAATGGGTGGTCACTCATCGAACAAATATGAGATGATGTTCTTCCCCCCGGCACTGCTCCTTTTGGAACCTTGCAGGGTAAATTAGACAAAGTTGTCTCAGGTGAGATGATTGTTGGACTCTCTTGGGACAGCAGCTCCAATCGGAACCCTGCAACGGTCCCACTCTACACTGATGCTTTATAATATATTAGTCAGACCGCATTTGGAGTATTGTGAGCAGTTTTGGGCACCATAACTGAGGAAGAATATCCTGGCATTGGAGAGGGTCCAGAGGAGGTTTACGAGAATGATCCAGGAAATGAATGGGTCAATATATGATGAGTGTTTGACGGCACTGGGCCTGTACTTTCCGGAGTTTAGATGGTTGAAGGGGGGATCTCATTAAACTCACCAAATCGTGAAAGGCCTGGATGGAGTGGATGCGGAGAGGATGTTTCCACTAGTGGGAGAGTCTAGAATCAGAGGCTATACCCTCAGAATAATAGGACGTACCTTTAGAAAGGAGATGGCTGCCTCGCCAACAGTCTGTCTGTCCCTTCCTTCTTTTGCTGTTTGTTTGTTTGTGTTAAATGTATGTTTTTAATGTTCTTTAACTTGTTTTCTGTCGAGTTTGGGCGGGGGGGGTGAGATGAGGGAAACTTTTTCTAATTTCTTACCTTGATGCGATTTTTTCCCGTATCGTATCTCCTTCCACACTGCGGCCTGACATGGAGGAGTTGGTGGCCTTTGCTGGAGACCGATTTTACAAGCTCCACCGCGTGTGTCTGCAGACTTAAATCACGGATCCCGCGATCCCTTTGCCAGGGATCGACCTCTGAGCTCTACTGTGGGAGTCTGCGGGACATTATTTTTATTTTTTTGTCTCGTTTGTATGTAGTTTTTATTATTTTTTTAAACTGGGTATGTGTGCGGGGGGTGGTGGGGGGTGGGGAAACTTTTTAAAATCTTTCCCTTGCATTGAGAACCTGACCTTTTCTCTGTCGGGTCTCCGTTGTCGTTGGGGCCGAGCACCGTGGAGCGGCCTCCAACCAGAACGACCTGGTGCTCCAGTCGCGGAGCTGCGGACCTACCCACCAGCGTGGAGCTGGCCGAGTTCGGAGCGGGAGGGGCTGTGGTGGCGCGATGCTGCGGCCCGACCCCGGAGATTCGGGGGCTCCAGCCGCTGGCCCGGTGGACGGTGACACCGGGAGCCCGTGGGAGACTTCTCCCGCCCGAGTTGCGGGGTTGAGGATGACCTGGAGCAGGGCCTTACATCGCCCGGCGCGGCTTTAAATGGCTGCGGGACTTGTTAGCGCACGCCAGGGGCTCCAACACCAAGACCCGGAGCGTGGCCTTGCATCACCCGGCGCGTCTTTACAATTGCCGCGGGACTTATTTACCATCGCCCGCCGGGGGCTTTGACTCTGACATCGGGAGGAGAACGAGGAGTGCAGGGGAGAGATAAGACTTTGCCTTCCATCACAGTGAGGAGGAGATTCACTGTGATGGATGTTCGTGTAAATTGTGTTGTGTCTTGGTTCTTCTGACTGCAGAAACCAAATTTCGTTTGAACCTCTGGGTTCAAATAGCAACAAATAAATTGTATTGTATTGTATTGTTTAACATCAAGGAGCTCGCAATCTCTGGTCAGAGACCGACATCGGGAACTCCAAGCAGCAGGAGCTCCGACTGCCCCTTTGGTTTGATTACCCCGCTTCTACCGCTGGCTGCGGATGCTTCGATCACCCCGACTGCGCATAGTTCGACTGCCCTGACCCTGGGAGAATAAAAGAGGAAGAAAATTGGACTTTATTGCCTTCCATCACAGTGAGGAACGTGGGGAATCCGCTGTGGTGGATGTTTATGTTAACTTTTATGTAGTTGTGTGACATGTTGCTTTTTGTTAGTATGGCTGTATGGTAATTCGAATATCATTGTACCTTAATTGGTACAAGTGACAATAAACTGACCTTGAAACCTTGAAACATCGACCTTGAGATTAGGAGGAATTTCTTTAGTCAGAGGGTGGTGGATCTGTGGAATTATTGCCACAGAAGCTTGTATAGGCCAAGTCAATGGATATTTTAAAGATGGAGATTAATCCGAGTTTTGACTAGTATGGGTGTCAGGGGCTATGGGGCGAAGGCAAATGAATGGGGTTGATAGGGAAAGATAGATCAGCCATGATTGAATGGCAATGTAGACTTGGTGTGCAGAATGGCCCAATTCTGCTCCTATATCTTATGAACTGATGAACTTCCCTTTTACCCTTCTGCCTCACCCCAACTATCGACGTCCACTGTGTTCATCCTAGTCCCCAACATCACACCACCGCACAACCCATCTGTAGAGTTACAGGAGGATGCAGCATGGAATCAGGCCATTCGGCCCTACAAAACGCATTTATCTTATTTTATTATCCCCACATTCCTATAAACACCCCACCTGATTCCATCATTCACTTACACACTAGAACAAATTCCGAGTGTACTATTAGCCTACCACCCTACACATCTTTACAATATGGGAGGAAGCCAGTGCAAACTCCACACTGACAGCATCTGAGGTTAAGGTTAAGGCTCTGGGAAGTGTTGTGGAGCAGAGGCCTCTAGGAGTGCAGGTGCATGGTTCCTTGAATGTGGAGTTGCACAGTGGCCCTCATCAGTCAGAGTATTGAGCAGAGACATTAGGAGGTCATGTTGCAGTTGTGTAAGACGTTGGTGAGGCCGCAATCAAAGTATGGTGTTTAGTTCTTGGCATCACATTGTAGGGAAGATTTTGTCAAGCTGGGAATGATATAGAGAAGATTTATGAGGATGTTGCCAGGACTAGAGGGTCTGAGCTATAGGGAGAGGTTAAGTAAGCAGGAATTCTTCCTTGGTGCGCAGGAGGATGAGGGGTGAACTTATTGAGGTGCATACATTCATGAGAGGAATAGATCGGGTAGAAGCACAGTCTCTTTCCCAGAGTCGGCGAATCGAGGACCAGAGGAAATAGGTTCAAGGTGACGGGGAAAAGATTCAATAGGAATCTGAAGGGTAACTTTTTCACACAAAGGGTGGTGGTGGGTGTATGGAACAAGCTGCCAGAGGAGGTCGTTGAGGCAGGGACTATCCCAACATTTAAGAAACAGTTAGATAGGTACATGGATAGAACAGGTTTGGAGGGATATGGACCAAGCGCAGGCAGGTGGGACTAGTGTAGCTGGGACATGTTGGTCGATGTGGGCAGGTTGGGCCGAAGGGCCTGTTTCCGCACTGTATGGCTCTGTGACCATGACTCTAATTCACTGCTGCTGTTGGGCATCAGCTCTACTTACAGCACCACTGTGCTGCCCACAGCCGCAGATCTCCCCCAGACCCTTCAATAAGCTGAGACCCCAGCCCTACCCTTGTACCTCTTGTGAGGTCTGATCTCCAAACAGTAAGCAGCCAGTCCTTGCCAACACACTTTCACATCCAACATCTTAAAACACCCTGGAATGGGGGAAACAAATTTGCCTTCACATTAAAGATTGAAAGCTTTGAACCACATTTACTGGTGCTCGAGGCATTCTCAAGCTGCAGGCCCTCTCCAGGTTGCAAACACCTGAGTTATGTATGGCTGCTACAAATTACAAACAAGCATCTGGAAGACTGGCGGCATGGACGGAGAGGGATTTATTAGCTTCAACAGGGCTGCAGGCATCTTCCGCTGGATGGGAACAGGGCATTTCTGCATGCTTAAGATTTGTCGAAAGGAACTGCAGATGCTGATTTGTACCGAAGATAGACACAGAGTGCCGGAGTAACTCAACGGGCCAGGCAGCATACCTGGAGTAAAAGGATGGGTGATGTCATGGGTCGGGGCCCTTCTTCAGGCTGAGAGTAGGGGGGAGTGAACTGGAGGTAAGAAAAGGTCAGAACACAGGAGGGCCGGCAACAGATAACCAAGGAAGGGTGGAATCCACAATGGCCCATTGTTGGCTGGGGAAGAGCATGAGTTCTCCCCCACCGCCAACATAACCACAACAATCGGTGTCTGGGTTGAGCCGAGCTTGACCGGGAGCACCGAGCAGATTCCCCACTCACTCACTGAGTCAGCAAAGCCAGCCGGCGGCCACTCTTCCTGACCCTGCCCGCTCACTCTCCAAGTAGGTTAACCTATGATGAGCGTTTGTCGGCACTGGGCCTGTACTCGCTGAGAAGAAGTTGAGAAGAATGTGGGGGGACGTTATTGAAACGTAGAGAATAGTGAAATGCTTGGATTGAGTGGACGTGGAGAGGATGTTTTCATTAGTGGAATGGAGGACATTTCTAGGACTGGAGGTCTCATAGCCCCAGAATTCAAGGACGTTATTTTATGAAGGAGATGAGGAGAAATTTATTTAGTCAGAGGGTGGCAAATCTGTGGAATTCTTTGCCACAGAAGGCTGTAGAGGCCAAGTTCAGTGGATATTTTTCAGGCAGAGATAGATAGATTCTTGATTAGTACGGGTGTCAGAGGATATGGGGAGAAGGCAGGAGAATGGGGTTAGAAGGGAAAGATAGATCAGCCATGATTGAATGGTGGAATAGACTTGATGGGCCGAATGGCCTAAATTCTACTCCTATCACCTATGACCTTATGATTAAACACAGCTGTCCCTGTGATCCTCTGCCACACACTACTTTTGTTTATGTCTGACATGAAAAAGTTGGGTTACAATGAGTCCCTTGTAGCAACCCGGGGACTTGCCTAACAAAATTATTTGGCAGCATGATCCTTCTGTGCTGTGGTGGAACAAGACAAACAATCTGCCCACCAAGAGCAAAAGAAAGAACACAGCAGGAAATCATTTATTTGTTCTAAAGCCAATGAAGTATTCCTGAAGTGTGGTTACCCTGTTACTGTAGGGCCTGTTCCACTGACGCCACCTTTCAGCAACTGTCTTCCACCTTCAAGCTCGAGGGCACTCACCTGAAAAACCTTGAGCTGAATCGACCGTCAGCGATGAAACCTCGAGCTGAATCGACCGACCACACGCACACAAACACATCGCAAAGGCGGGGGGCCAGGGAAAGCGGGGGAGCGCTGTCTGAAATTCACACCCGCGATGAACAAAAAGGTAAAAGAAACTGCACAGGGTACGGTAAGTCCTTTAGAGAGCGCGGGGGGGGGGGGGGGGGAGAGAAGGGGAGAGAAGGGGAGAGAAGGGGAGAGAATGGAAGGGGAGAGAAGGGAAGAGAATGGAAGGGGAGAGAAGGGGAGAGAAGGGGAGAGAAGGGAAGAGAAGGGGAGAGAAGGGGAGGGAAGGGGAGAGAAGGGGAGAGAAGGGGGGAGAAGGGGGGAGAAGGGGAGGGAAGGGAAGAGAAGGGGAGAGAAGGGGAGAGAAGGGGAGAGAAGGGAAGGGAAGAGAAGGGAAGAGAAGGGGAGAGAAGGGGAGGGAAGGGGAGAGAAGGGGAGAGAAGGGGGGAGAAGGGGGGGGAGAAGGTGGGGAGAAGGAGTGGTGACACTTTTAAGAAGCCAGTCAACAGAATAAAGTTTAGCGGGCATTTTACATTACCGGTCAGTTTTCCTTGGTCCTGAAAACACCAATGAGCCAATCAAAATGCCCGGTCAGTGAAGGAGATTGCCTACGGCTGCCCTCGACTGCCTGTAACTACATTGCGACTCCACTCCACTACACTACGAATTCAAAAGAACCATGCCGACCAATTTTTACTCGCGGAATATTTTTCAACATGCTGAAAATGTTTCCTCAACCAAAATGAGGTCGTGAGTATGCGGAATCTTCCCTCGAGCATGACGGAGAGTTCCAGTGACCTCATAGGACCCCCTCGGACCACGTGTCGACCGTGCTGTGAGTTTGAGTCGAAGGCAAACTCTTCTAAACTCGCAGATTAGGTCGCCGCAGTGGGACAGCCCCTTTACAAACTATTTTCATATTTAGACTCCATTAGATGCCATTCAGCCCATCATGTTTATGCCAGCTCAGAGCACTGACACAAAAAGCTGGAGCAACTCAGTGGGTCAGACAGCATCTCTGGAGAAAAGGAATAGCTGATGTTTCTGGTCGAGAACCTTCTTCAGACCTGCTCAAAGCATTCCCACAAGTCTAGTTTAGTTTAGTTTATTGTCTCACATGTACCGAGTTACAGTGTGTGCTATCCAGTCAGCGGACAGACCATACATGATTACAATCGAGCCATCCACACTGTACAGATGCAAGATAAAGGGAATAACGTGTAGTGCAAGATAAAGTGCAGTAAAGTCTAATGAAAGATAGACCAAGGGTTCACATTCCCTTGTGTGTTATCTACCTCATTGGAGACTTTCGGACTATCTTTAATCAGACTTTACTGGACTTTATCTTGCACTAAACATTATTCCCTTCATCCTGTTTCTGTACACAGTGGAAGGCTCGATTGTAATCATGCATTGTCTTTCCACTGAAAGGCTAGCACACTTTTCACTGTACCTCGGTACACATGACAATAAACTAAACTAAACTATACTATTCTCTCTTACTTTAGTTTATTTTCATTTATTTTAGAGATGCAGCGTGGAAACAGGCCCTTCGGCCCACCGAGTCCGCACCGACCAGCGATCCCCGCACACTAACACTATCCTACACACACTAGGGACGATTTTTACAAATTATACCAAGCCAATTAAATTATAAATGTATACATCTTTGGAGTGTGGAAGGAAACCGAAGATCTCGGAGAAAACCCATACGGTCATGGGGAGAATATACAAACTCTATACAGCCAAGCACCTTAGTTAGAGTCCAGGTTCAAATCCAGGTCTCTGGTGCTGTAAAGCAGCAACCCTGATAGGAGGGTGGAGTGGGAGGGAATGTGATCATAATTTGAAATGGCCAGTAAATCTATTGGCATCTTTGGCAATGTGGGAGGAAACTGGAGCACTCCAGGCAAACCTATTCAGTCACAGAAAACTCCACATAGACAACAGCTGAGGTCAGGATTGGATTACTGGAGCTGTGAGGCAGCAGCTCTAACTGCTGAAACCACAGATTGAATAGCATTTTAGATTTGAATTGTTTTTATTCATTTGATGTTTCAGTAAATTAGCGGGGAAGAAGAACTCAGGCCCAAGAGTTCTCGTGCAGTCTGATGGCTGTATTATATCACAGCAGTGACCTAACAACTACAACTACTCCTCTGCCGGGCCTTGGACCTTGGGTCTCAGGCTTTGGTCCCAACAATTTGATCCAAATTTCAGATTTCATAAGATCATAAGACATAGGAGCAGGATTAGATAATTTGACCCATTCGATCATGACTGATCTATTTGTCCCTCTCAACCCCATTCTCCTGTCTTCTCCCCAGTAACCTTTGATGCCCTTACTAATCAAGAACCCAATCTCCACTTTAAAAATACCCAATGTCGTGGCCTCCACAGCCATCTGTGGCAATGAATTCCACAGATTCACCACCCTCTGGCCAAAGAAATTCTTCCTCATCTCTGTTCTAAAAGTACATCCTTTTATTCTGAGACCGTGGTCCTAGACTCGCCCACTACTGGAAACATCCTCTCCACATCCGCACTATCGACACCAACATTCCTGAAGTATTTCCTATTTGGTATCTGAAAGTCTTGTTTTATCACTTCACAAATAATTGGTGGGTTGTAAAAATGCTTTGAAGTGGGCTGAAAAGTCCATTAATGATCATATGTTCATAAATTCACGTTCATAGGTTCTGGGAGCAGAAATAGGCCATTCGGCCCATTAAAGTCTACTCCGCCATAATGATGCTATAGAAATGCAAACCTATCAGGTTAACTTAAAATTGACGTCACATCCTATAGCCCTGTAGAACAAATGTAACATGGGCTCCTTGTCTGCAGTGAAAATTATTACTCTTAGATTACTGACACCTTGAGTTGTTACAACAGGAACTGGAGAGATCATTGCCATAACTGGAAGAGTGGCTTGGAATTTGTTATTATGAGTAAGGAATAATATTTTGAACTGTTCTTTAAGACACTGCAGTCTTCACAGAAATTCACAATGCAATCTTAAAGCAAAAATAAATATTGCAGGCACTGAAAATTTTAAGTAACCAGAAAATGCTGTAATTGCTCTGCAGTTCAGACCCAATCTGTGGAGTGATCAAAAGAGTCAACATTTCAGTTTGATGACATACTCAGAATTCTTGATTAGTGAGGGTGTCAATGGTTATGGGAGAAGGCAGGGCAGTGGGGTTGAGAGGGAACGACAGATCAGTCATGATTGAATGGCGGAGTAGACTTGATGGGCCGAATGGCCTAATTCTGCCCATAAAACTTGAATTTGTTGAACTCTGTTTCTCTCACCACAGAAGCTGCCTTACCTGCTGTCTCTTCCAAAAGACCAGAGAGCAGTCCTGAACTACTATCTACCTCATTGGTGAAAGCTCGGACTATCCTTGTTCGGACTTTGCTGGCATTACCTTGCACTAAACGTTATTCTTTTATCATGTATCTATACACTGTAAATGGCTCAGCTGTAATCATGGATTGCCATTCTGCTGACTGGTTAGCATGCAACAAAGGCTTTTCACTGTACTTCGGTACACGTGACAATAAACTGAACTGAAACTGAAACTGGGCGCTGCTTTACCTGCTGACTCTTCCAAATCTCTGTTGTTCCTAACTCCTCACCTTATCCCCTGTCCCTGAGTCTTTTAGATTCTCTCAGATGGAAATCACAAACCGCTGGACAAATTTCACCGCTGTGATGCTATAATTAGCACACAACCGTGGCAAAGCGGATAAACCAAATGCTTCCATTCAATCCCTCAAACATTCAAATTTAATAGGGGGAAAAAAAGTTTTAGTGCACTTAAATCAAAATAGCTCTTTGTTTTAGAGCATCATTGATTTCAACAGAAATAAATCGTGGGATTCTGCAGCTCAGATTCTTCTAAAACGAGCACGTCCAATTATTTCAACATTATTTTTGCATTAGGTTAACGTTCATCTCTTTGGTTGGTGCATTTTCCATAGGCCATTCACTCTATTCAGCTCATTGCCCGGTGCTCCATTTACAAAAAACTCCGATCAAACCGCGGGTTTGAAAGTACGTGACGATTAGGTTATAAGCACATTCGCATTCATGAGGAATTTCATCACCCACTATTTTAATCCATTCCGTTTAAAAAACGGTTTAAATACTCATTTTATTTGGACATGACAAACTGTTGTGTGTTAACATTCACACTGCATAAATCCAAAGCTCGCATCTGTAAGTCTGTCTTTGAAATAATAATTAGCTGTTTCTTCTCAAACATGTTACTAAAAAAAGTCACTGGCCACTACCAGTGTTCTTTCAGTTTGGTTTTCTTCTTGATAACTGATTCACTTTAGTCCCCAAAGACAGAAGGAGGGGACCGGCGACAATGGACACGACAGGCCAATCGGTGAGGTCATAAGGTCATGTGATAGTAGAATTAGGCCATTCGGCCCATCAAGGTTGCTCCGCCATCGATCATCTCTCTCTCCCTCCTAACCGCATTCTCCTACATGCTCCCCATAACCTCTGCCACCAGTATTAATCAAGAATCTATCTGTCTCTGCCTTAAAAACATCCACATCTCCTTCCTAAAAGAACGTCCTTTAATTCTGAGGCTATGACCTTTGTGCCCCTGTCCCACTTAGGAAACCTGAACAGAAAACTTCTGGAGACTTTGGGCCCCACCCAAGGTTTCCGTGCGGTTCCCGGAGGTTCCCGGAGGTTTTTGTCAGTCTCCCTACCTGCTTCCACTACCTGCAACCTCCGGCAACCACCTGCAACCTTCGGGAACCGCACGGAAACCTTGGGTGGGACGCAAAGTCTCCAGAGGTTTCCGTTCAGGTTTCCTAAGTGGGACAGGGGTACTCCTAGACTCTCACACTAGTGGAAACTAGTAAGAAGAGGGAACCGGGTTCTGGCTTACCGTACTATCTAGGTCGCCAGAGGGATGCGTACCTGTGGATCAAAGGTGGATAGGCGAGGAGATGGACGTTGGTTCGGACAGCGACAGCCAAAGACCCTGCAGCAGCTTAAGGCTCGCCTGGAATGGGCACCGCTCATAAGACCTCGAGCGTGGATTGGACTTTGAAAATGGTGCCTAAACATGGCGTCTCGCATGCGGGCTCAGTAGGTTTTTTATATATACTTGCTAATTGTGGATTATGGGTTATGGCAATACTCTACAGGACTGTTGGTAAGAAAATAATTTCACTGTGGGTTAGCACTTTGCACGTGTGATAATAAAACCATCATTGAACTATTGAACCAGTGAGATACCAGAATGGTCAATGCATGTTAGCCATATTGGTAATACCCATATTGTATGAATGAATAAAAATAAAACACAAGCAAAATATAATGACAGAGTGATGAAAACCACAGCAACAGTCTTCTGCCAACACACTTGTAATGTCATAAATATGTGCATGTATTTAAATATTATATCTAAATACAGAGCCCAAATAGAATGTGTCATAGCAAGCATCAAACCTAATAAATTGGCCTACTTGTGACACTGACCTTAGTTTGCTTGGATTATTTATCCAATTTCTACACAGAGCCTGACATGCGCTCTAAATATTCTGGAGCCGTTACCAGATAATTTACTCTCTGTTATGTTGGCTACAACTTTAATTTTAAGACTGATTGATGTCCTCTGCCAATTCAATGGATTCTGAAAGCTGCAAAGCTAGGCAAAACAGAAAATATTGGGAGAGATTTACAACTGACAATCCCTTTTTTTTGGAAGTTGTCAGTGTACCCAATCTAAAGTGGAATGTAAACAAACTTCATGCAGGTTCCTGCCGGTGACAGGAATGGAGCAACCTGGAGGGTTGGATGCTTTTGCCTGTGAGACCTGGGTTCAAACTCATCACAGTTTGATGGAATCCATGTTTAGCTACATGGGCTGTTTGGGCTGCTTCTATCCATTTTTTAATGGGCAAAACTTTATTTTAATTTAAATATTTTAACAGTTTAGTTTAGTTTAGTTTAGTTTAGTTTAGTTTAGTTTAGTTTAGAAGCACAGTGTTTAAACAGGCCTTCACCGAGCCCGTGCTGGCCAACAATCACCTTGTACACCAGGTCTATCCTACAATCTGGGGACAATTTACAGAATCTAATTAACCTACAAACGCCTTTGGAATGTGGGAGGAAACCAGAGCACCTGGAGAAAACCCACATGGAAACACCGAGTCCATGCCGACCATCAATCGTTCATTCACACTAGTTTTCTGTTATCCCGATTCTTCATCCACTCCCTACGTACGAGGGGAAATTTTAGAGAGGCCAATTGACCTACAAACCCGTATGTCTTTGGAATATGGGAGGAAACCGGAGCACCCGGAGAAAACCCACATGGTCACAGGGTGAACATGCAAACTCTGTACGGACAGCACCCGTTGTCAGAATCAAACCCCAGTCTCTGGCGCTATAATGCAGCAACTCTACCACTGCGCCACTGTGCTGCCTAACCTATAATACTTTAACTTAACACTAGGTAAGGTCAAAAAGAAAACAAATGAAGAGTTGTATTTATTTTCGATTTTCATATAATTTGATCCTGACCTAAAATGTTTAGCAGCATTACAAGCGTAGTCACTATTGGAATGTGGTAAACAGATTATCTGAAATAGAATCTCATTCAGCCAAATTATTGGTGGTGAGAGGGGGTGAGGTGGTGAGGTGGTGAGAGGTGGTGAGAGGTGGTGAGGTGGTGAGGTGGTGAGGTGGTGAGAGGTGATGAGGTGGTGAGGTGGTGAGGTGTTGAGGTGGTGAGAGGTGGTGAGAGGTGGTGAGAGGTGGTGAGAGGTGGTGAGAGGTAGTGAGAGGTGGTGAGACATGGTGAGGTGGTGAGAGGTGGTGAGGTGGTGAGGTGGTGAGGTGGTGAGAGGTGGTGAGAGGTGGTGAGAGGTGGTGAGAGGTGGTGAGAGGTGGTGAGGTGGTGAGGTGGTGAGGTGGTGAGGTGGTGAGGTGGTGAGAGGTGGTGAGAGGTGGTGAGAGGTGGTGAGAGGTGGTGAGAGGTGGTGAGAGGTGGTGAGAGGTGGTGAGAGGTGGTGAAAGGTGGTGAGAGGTGGTGAGGTGGTGAGAGGTGGTGAAAGGTGGTGAGAGGTGGTGAGGTGGTGAGAGGTGGTGAGGTGGTGAGGTGGTGAGAGGTGGTGAGAGGTGGTGAGAGGTGGTGAAAGGTGGTGAGAGGTGGTGAGGTGAGGGAAACAGGTAGTATGGAAATATTCACCTTAGATAAGATAAGAGATATGAGATAAGATATGATAAGATGACTTTTATTGTCATTTGACGTAAATTCAAACGAAATTACGTTTCTGCAGTCATACGAACAAGAGAAAAAAAGCACACAAATTAACATAAACATCCATCACAGTGAATCTCCAAACACCTCCTCACTGTGATGGAAGGCAAAGTCTTATCTCTCCCCTGTTCTTTATTCTTCACCCGATGTTAAAGCCCCCGGCGGGCGATGGTAAGTCCCACGGCCGTTAAAGCCGCGCCGGGCGATGTAAGGCCCTGGGTCATTTTCAACCCCGCAACTCGGGCGGGAGAAGTTGCTGTTGCGGCAGCTCCGAAAAGCGGTCTCCCACCAGGGACCCGCGAGCTCCCGATGTTACCGTCTACAGGGCCTGCAGCCAGAGCCTCCGAGCTCCGAAGTCGGGTACAGCCACGCATCACCACAGTTCTCCACACTCCAAAGCCAGCCAGCCCCACGATGGTGAGTCCGCAGGCTCCGCGACTGGAGCCCCCAGGTCATTCCGGTTGGAGGCCGCTCCACGGTGCTAGGCCCCAACGACAACGGAGACCCGACAGGGAAAAGGTCGGGTCTCCCGTAGAGGGAAGAGATTTAAAAGTTTCCCCCTCCCCCCCTCAGTCGAGGTCAGAATCGAACCCGGGTCTGTGGCACAACAGCAGGAAACAGCATCTCCACCACACTGTGCTGTTCCTTGACAATTCTCTCCTGTCTCTCTACTGCACCATTTAAGAATGTAAGATGCAATGTAAAAAGTGTGTGCCAATTAATATTTTGTTTCATAAAGCGCTCAAGTTGAAATAGGCTAAACTGAGAACCATTATCTGAGACCAAACCGTCTGGTGAACCATGACATTGGAAAATTGATCTCAATTCTTCAATAAACCACTTTGTAATAGTGCAGGATCCAAATATTACACTTTGATCCATTCCAGGTGACAATGTACACCACGAAGTTATCAATTCTTTATTCACAATAATCAATGCGTGCTCTTTGAAATAGTCTCGATGGTGGTTTTAAATTTTTGACAGATAGCATACTCGTCTGTTAGCTCTTCAAGATCCTATCCAGCCCGAATCAATAAACAAAGCTCCAGCAATTCCTCTCACGTTTACAGTACTAGAATATTTATGGCTCACATATCTACATAGACTACATCTAGATTATAAATCTTATACATAAATTTAAAGATCTCAATGGATCACCTCAGCCTTCACATTCATTCAATAATATTTTACGCCCACTAGATGGGACTGATCTGGCCCTGTTTTTAACATTCATCCAAAGGACAACAATTTGGCCAGCATAGATGTTTCTATTGCTATATTGAGTGTCAGTTTGAATTTTACATTCAGTAGCATGCAGTTGTATGGTCGTTTTAAGTTGATTAATTAATATATAGATTCTGAACTATTAACTCAGAGATGCGATTCCAATGCCAACCACAGGAGATAATTTACATTCAAATAATTAAGTAAATCAGGAATAAAATGATAGTTTCTACAAAACTATCGACATCTTCAGATTCAGCATTATCCTGAAGTCATAAGGATAGCAGCAGAATTAGGCTGTTCGGCCCATCAAATCTACTCCACCATTCGATCATGGCTGATCTATGTAGGTATGTTGCAAAGCCTACCTGAAGCGTCGTTGAAGATCTGCTGCTGAGGCTGTGCGCGATTTTGGCGCCGTTTAGAGGGGGCGGGTTTAAAACGCGATTTTCTCTAAGCTGTTCCAATCGAAAATGTTCAGCCTAGTTAATTATTAACGAAAAATCGCTGGAAGACCCCGTCGCAAAAGCTATTATTAGGTTTAAAGGCCTTGAATAATAGTTATAGTAGTTTAAAAATCAATCTTTAAACCCGCGACCGTCAGCAACCGCAGGGTCTCATAAAGAAAATAGCAGAAGGTATGCTGTATATTTTTACATTCAAAAGGGCTTCTAAAGATCCTTTTATACAAAATTTAATATTGCGAGTAGCTCAATTTGGGCCCATTATATCGCGCAGTATTTTTCTGGGCATTTGAGGCACAAATCTACCGCAATGTGAACGTTCTAAACCAGCGCGTTCCACAGGGACCCACTGGAAAGCTGATTTAAATGGGCATTTATTTACAGCAATTGAACACTGAATTCCTTCCATTTGGCCTATAAATTAATGTAAATGAGATTTAAAAATCATGTTTTATTGTGAATTATTTGTGAATATTATTTGGACATGTAGGCTATTTAAAAATGTTAATCATTTATTAAGAAATAGATAGATGTTTAGATCTAGTAATTGAAGTCTGAAATTAGCTACAATTAGGTAACTAACTAATTATATGCTTTAATTTCAGGTCATCCAAGTAAGATTATTTTATATTTGTTTCAGAATGCTTCAATCTATGATAACTGAAAATTTCATTCAGTTCTCTTAATTTTTAAGAAAGTTATGGGCTTTTGACTGTTCACGATCACAACTTTTTTGTTATGTCCATAGAAAATCAATAGGGAACAAGATGCTCATTTCCGAGTATGAAAATGGCCATAACTTTTTAAATACTTGAGATATGAAAGTGAATTAGATGTCAAATTAAACTTATTTTTATGCTTTATCTGATGGGATAAATTACAGACTTGATTTTTAAAATCTCAAAATTTTGTAACATTGCTAATCTATGTATGCCTCCTAACCCCATTCTCCTGCCTTCTCCCCATAACCCTTGACACACGTACCTGGGTGCAGGTTATGTGGTTATTTATGCAGTTATCTTTTCATCATCTCATGTGATGGAGCTGTTGACAAACGCTGCAGTGGAGATTGTGATATGGAAATGTGAATATTAATTTATAATGGTGACTGTAAAATTGTAGGTCTGGAGTAAAACCCCGATAGATTCACTATTTAAAAAAAATATTCAAGCAATGAAAAAATATATTCAAAACCAAAATCATCCAAAAATATCTTACGACATTCTTAGTGACCACACGTCCAATATTGCTAGTGTCATAATCAGTCATTTTAGCTTGAGTGGTTCACTAATGTCCTTCAACGAAAGCAATCTGACACTCTGAGAATGATCCATTTAAGAATGTGGCTGACTCTTGTAGGTCTGAAGAATGGTTCTGACCTGAAACGTCACCTATCCATGTTCTCCAGGGATGCTGACTGACCTGCTGAGTTATTCCAGGACTCTGTGTCTTTGGCTGCTCCTTAACTTGCTGACTCTTGCCTGAATGTGGCTGAATGTGGCTGAATCTTAACTGCTTCCTCAATACAGGGACAATTAGAGGTGAGCCAATAAATGTCAATACTGCCAGCTGATACCAAACCTGTGAATTAGGTAATGATGGGTGATGTTTCGGGTCGAGACCCTTCTTCAGACTGAGTCTGAGTCTGAAGAAGGGTCTCGACCCAAAACATCACTCATTCCTTCTCTCCAGAGATGCTGCCTGTCCCGCTGAGTTATTCCGGCTTTTTGTGTCTTTCTTCGGTTTAAACCAGCATCTGCGGTTCCTTCCTACACAATTGGGTAATGATGCTTGATGAAGCTCAGAAGCAAGAATGGCAGGTTTTCTTATGTGAAGTTCCTCAGGTGAACGATGACTTTCTGGGGAAGGATATTGCACAGATGACTAAAAAGGACACATGCGGGAACAATGAAGCTATAAATATTGATTTCGAGTAACCCTTGCATCTCCTCAATCTGCGTACCTCACCCACCCTGTTGTCGTACTAGTTTCACTGTTGTCCTGTTGAGTTTCGCTGTCCGTAAAACCCGTTATCACCTTCCCCAGAGCCAACAATGGACCATTGTGGGCTCCACCTTCCCCTGATCATCGTTGCTTTGGGCATATCTTTCACTCGTTTGTTCCATGTACATTCTATATCTCACCTTTCTCTCTCTCCCCTGACTGAGAGTCAAGTCTGAAGGAGGGTCTCAATCCAAAACGTCACCTATTCCTTTTCTCCAGAGATACTGCCTGATCCATTGCATTAATCCAGCTTTTTGTGTCTATCTTCGGAGCTATAAGGTCATGAGTCAGAGGTGGGAAAGCTACCTTTCACTGAGGAAAACTTTACCATTCGTGTCTCTAAGTTTCACCACCTGAGTAATAGGCCAGACTAGTGTAATTCTCAGCCAGCTACTCTTGTTTGTTTAGCATCCACTATTTTCTGATGCCCAGCCTAATTATCAAGGTCTCCCAAAGTAAAGAAAAAATGTTTTGTAAGTTAAAGATTAACTTGAAAAACCTTCAGGCTAGAAAATATTGATCAGCTCTGAGCTGTCTAAGGCTGTAAATGTATATTGCAACTTGTCTCAAACTGCATTTATAAAGAAATTGGCTAAACAAACCCACACAATCATCTAATTTACTAGTGTATATAACTGGATGTTAAACAATCTGACCTCGTTTTGACAGTGAATCTGAGAACATAAACTTTTTTTCTTGCATTTACTGTTTCCAGGTTTACTTGGGACAGTAAAACTGCTCTGAGAAATCAAACAATTCAAGGGCTGTGTGTCTCCATGCCCAGCTGCTCCTCACGAGTCTGCTTTTGATAAAATAGGTGTTAAAAACAGACCCGCAGATCACCCGCTCAAGCAGAAAGAAATGTTTCCCTCCACAGAGATAACACAGCACTGGGAGAGTTCAAAACTAAGTTTTTTGCTGTTTTTTTTAATTTTTGCTGCTTTTTTCAGGAACAAAATGACAGGGCGATATCATAATACAAAAAGGTTGTTTGACACGCATGAGGCATATCAGAAAACGAACACTGTTTAAAAATCACACTGCACCTTCCTGGTCGATGATGTACTTTTTTCAACTTTCTTATCAGTCTTCTGCATACTGTGCATTCCTTTTGTGAGCTTTCATTGGGCTTCTGGTGTATAAATCATGACAGTGAGCATAAGAGTACATTAGGCAAGCCAGTGTTAGAATCCTGAGTCTGCTGGTACAGTGTTGTTTAATGAATGGTGATGCGATTACAAATGGAAGGAATGCAGGGACTATCATTAGTATGTCTGGTAATGGCAAATGGTGCAATTACTGATAAGCTTGCCTTTGAAGTGGCTATTAACGCAGGAATAAAGCTGTGAAATCTGTTAAAGTAAGAGCAAATGCTTTCTCCAAAAGGAACTGCGCTCCGAGTAGTCGGGGCGGCACGGTGGCACTGCAGTAGAGTTGCTGCCTTGCAGCGCCAGAGTCCCGGGTTCGATCCTGACCATGGGTGCTTGTCTGTATGGAATTTGTACATTTTCTCCGGCGAGCTCCGGTTTCCTCCCACACTCCACAGATGCACAGGTTTGTCGGCTAACTGGCTTGGTTAAAATTGTAAATTATCCCCAGTGTGTGCAGGAAAGTGTTAGTGTGCGGGTATCGCTGGTCGGCCCAGTCTCGGTGGGCCGAATGGCCTGTTTCAACACTCTATCTCTAATCTAAACAAAACTATAGTCCATCTCAACGGTATGTCATCCAGTCCCCAAGTCTGAATGAGAATGTGCCTATTATCGGAAAAACAGATTTATGTCCAAGAGTAGAATAATCCACACATACTTTCACTGTTGAAGCTATGACATCCCAGGTCGTTATACGGACTATTGCACAAGTGTCAGAGTTAAGAAGGGAGTTTGCTTTTAACCTTCTTCCAGGGTTAATGGACAATGGGGAGGGCAGGATTTTGCCACTTTAACACTCCAATCGCAGTTCCTTCCTCTCCTATCTGATGGCATTTTATCTTCAGCTGTCCAAAGCTCCCTCTGGTGGGGTGGGGAGGGTCAAAGGACACGATCCGATGACATCTTCAGTTCCGCCACATGATTTGAACGAGGGCTCCTTGTGCTGCTAGGGATAGCTCTGTGTGCTGTCAAACCTGCTCGAAATAGCAGACAGAAAGCAATAGGCTGGGAGGAGGAGGCTTGCTTGGTACTGGATTGTGTCCATTTTTAGCTTGAACTATTGCTTTAGTGGTTAGCACTCTCACCTTTGAGCCAGAAGGTTGTGTGTGTGGGTTCAAATCCAGATCCAGACACCTAAGCTTAGAAAACCATACCGTGTTTCTGCTGCAGTTTATATTGTTAGGGCTGCACAGTGGCGCAGCTGGTAAACGCTGCGGCCTGCCTCATGGCGCCAGAGTCCGAGGTTCGAACCCAACCTCCGGTGCTGACTGTGTGGAGTTTGCACGCACTCCCAAGGTACACAAAATTGCTGGAGGAACTCAGCGGGTGCAGCAGCATCTATGGAGCGAAGGAAATAGGCGACGTTTCGGGCCGAAACCCTTCTTCAATGATAGTGTGGGTTTTATCCAGGTGCTCCGGTTTCCTCCCACATCCCAAAAGACGGGCGGGTCGATTGCTTAATTGGCCTCTGTAAAATTGTCCCTACTGTGAAGGGGAGGATGAGGAAGAGGGATAAAATAAAAACTAGTGTGAGCGGGCGATCGATGGTCAGCGTGGACTTGTGTTTCCATGCTGTGTCTTTAAAACTGAAACTTAAAACTAAAAGGATTCCTTGAGGGAAGGAGAAGAGATACAGGCATACAGGAAATGGGTGGCATGGTGGCGCAGAAGTAGAGTTGCTGCCCAAAGGGTCTGTCCCACTGCGGGGACCTAATTCAAGATTCAAGATGAAATTCTTGCTTTGCTTCAGCACAACAGAAATTTGCGAGTTTAGAAGAGTTTGCCCTCGACTCATACTCGCAGCATGGTCAAAATGCGGTCCTAGGAGGTCTATGTAGCTTTCATTCATGCTCGAGAGTGGTCCCCGCGTACTCGAGGCCTATGTTTGGTCGAGGCGTATTTTTCAACATGCTGAAAATTGTGCGCGAGTAAAAAAAGGTCGGCATGGAAAAAATCGATATTATTTTTTACTCGTACGTTTAGTCGAAGTAGGTCATAGTAGGTCGGCATGTTATTCGTAGGTAATCGAAGGCAATTGAAGGAAATCGAGGGTGGTCAAAGGTAATCGAAGGAAGTCGAAGGTAGTCGTAGATAGTGTTAGTATAGTCGAAGGTGGTCGTCTTCACTTTCCACTATTCGGTGTCTAATTTTCCCGAAGCTAGTCTTCTGCATAGTCGAAGGAGGTCGTAGGAGGTGTTCTACTTCGGCGATACAACAAGACCATGACGCTTTTTTAAACTCTCCGTAACTCTTCTAAACTCGCAAATTAGGTCCCCGCAGTGGGACAGGCCCTTTACAGTGCCAGAAGACCTCCAGACATATTATAACACTCCAATCGCAGTTCCTTCCTTATAACTTATTTATATGTATAAAATGTGTTGCTCAAGCCCTGTCTCCTCTAAGCATTTTACAGCAGATATATATTTTTTCTTCATAATGTAGAAAACAAGGTAACAAACAAATCAGCATACAACAAGCCGTGACAAGCAGGAATGCATTTCTCAGTGATATCAGTTGAAGTGCAAAGGCACACATAAAAACCATTTCTAAATTTTCTCATGGCAACTTCTACATCCAACCAAGGGACCGTACAAGCCCTCAGTTTAAAAACTCCACCGGAAAGATTGCACCTCCGACAGTGCTGAACTCTTTCAGTAATGTTAACCCATATTTTAACCTTGAATCTATACTCCCTACGGGCGAAAACAAGCATATTGGATGACAAATATGAACTTTCATGCTGTAAACCTGTGACAGAGTGTTTCCCTCTGAAAGTATCAGCTCACACCTGTCTCCAATTGATTTTTTGCCCTTGAGGTAACATGGTCAAAAAAAACCCCAGTGAAGATTATATGTCGTTTATCACTTGTAAATTGCAGCCACATTTTGGGAATTATCTCATGTGTGCATGTCACTTGACCTTTAAAATTGTAGATTTATTCTGAGTTGTCCACTGCTATATTGCTGTTAGTTGTTGCAAAGGTTGTAATGCATCTTTTTTTGCTGAAATTAAGTGTTGCCACTTTATTTAGTCACATTTTTACTGCCCGATAGAATCTCACAAGAATGGTTTTTGTTATGTAAACTAGTGTCTGAGCCTTCATTGGAAGCCTTACGTTAAACAAATGAAAACGTTTGATGTTCTTTGAATGAAAACAAGGGGATTTGCCTCTTTAGTCTTCGATGGTTCCAAAATATTAATTGAAATGCAGTGTTTAACAAATGATATTTTTGTCCTGCTCTTTATATCTGATCGAGCACAAAGAACATTTTGGGAAAATTCATGATAATAACCAAAGCATTGTGACCTGGGCTGATCATACTTCAGCAGCCCAGAAATGTAAACAGCATTGTGCCCAGTAAGTTCGTCATCTAATCAAACTAGCTCCTCATATTTCTCCTTTCAGCTTACATCAGGGCCTCAAAATACGGAAAAATGCGAAGGTGACTTTAAATGTGTAGGAGTGAAGTGCAGATGCTGGTTTATACCGAAGATAGACACAAAGTGCTAGAGTAACTCAGCGGGACAGGCAGCATTACTGGAGAAAAAGGTCTGGTGACATCTCGGGTCTGAATCCTTCTTCAGACTGAAAGTAGAGCCAAAAATATCATTTGTTAAACACTGCATTTCAATTAATATTTTGGAACCATCGAAGACTAAAGAGGCAAATCCCCTTGTTTTCATTCAAAGAACATCAAACGTTTTCATTTGTTTAACGTAAGGCTTCCAATGAAGGCTCAGACACTGGTTTACATAACAAAAACCATTCTTGTGAGATTCTATCGGGCAGTAAAAATGTGACTAAATAAAGTGGCAACACTTAATTTCAGCAAAAAAAGATGCACTACAACCTTTGCAGCGACTAACAGCAATATAGCAGTGGACACCTCAGCCATTAGCTGCCCAAGCAAAACATGAAGTGCTGTTCCTCCAATTTGCAGAGGCAGGTTACAACCCAGCATCAAGGCTGTTGATTTCTCTAATTTCAAGTAACCCCTGCATTCCCTCTCTCCGCCTCTCCCCCACCGGCGATGTCCTACTATTGTTCGCATCTCTGTATCCCTTCATTATCACCTTTTCCCCATCTAGACAATGGGCTATTATGGGCTCCACCCTTCCTTGGTCATCTGTTGCCAGCCCTGATTTGCTCTGGCCTTTTCAGACTTCCATTCCCCCCCCAACCCACTCCCCTACTTTCAGATTGAAGAAGGGTTCTGACCCAAAAAGTCACCCATCCTTTTTCTCCAGAGATGCTGCCTGACCCGCAGAGTTACTCCAGCACTGTGTCTAAGGCGCCTTTACTTTCTCCTGTCCTGGGACTAACCTAGACTCTTATCGATGTTTACAGACACATTATAGAAAGCATCCTGATGAGATACATCGCAACTTCGTTTGGCAACAGCTCTGCCCAAGACAACAAGAAATTACGTTAAAGTTAGGTTCATTATTGTCACATGTCAAAAGGTACAAGGAAAATAATTTCTGCATGCCATCCAATTCAATCAGATAACACTATACATAAATACAAACTCAAGTGGTAGAGCAATGGAAGAAATACAGAGTGCAGAATATAGTTCTCAGCATTGTAACGCAACAGTTCCAGAGTAAAAACTCCAATGTCTGCAATAAGGAAAAGGTGAGTGGTTTAGCTAATGGAAAGACTGTTCAGAAGCCTGATAACTAATCCTAAGTCTGGTGGTGCATGCTTTCAAGCTTCTGTACCTTCTGCCGGATGAGAACAGGGGGAAGAAGGAATGATCGGGGTGTTTGAGCAGCTGATAGTCAGTTCTGAAGCAACCCACTCACACAACCCCGTCGGGAGAGAGTCCTTTAATTTGGTAAGAAAAGCAAGAAACTGGTGGTATGTTTCTAGTTTTACCAAGGTTGTTTCATGACAGCTGTCGTGTGGCGTTTTGATGTTGGCATGAACAGAAATTGGCACGGTACAAAGTGCGATCCCTTCAGGTGTGTGGGAAACATCGGGCAAATGACAGGTGTCTTAACGAAGAACTGAAAATGTTGAAAACACTCAACAGCTCAGGCAACATCTGTGGGAAGAAAAATAGTTGACATTTCAGAATGACAGTCCTCTGTCAGAACTGGAAACGAGAGAAAACAAGTTAGTTTTAAGTTTCTCAAGCATTTCATCTGTTGTTTGGGCACATCACAGCCCTCTGACTGAATTCTACAACTTCAGGTACCTCAATTTCTATGTCTGTTTTACAACTTGTCCTTTCACCCAGCGTAGTTAAGTTTAGTTTAGTTTAGAGGTACAGTGCCCACCGTGTCCACGCCAACCATCGACCCTGTACACTATCTACACACTATGGACAATTTATAATCTTACCAAAGCCAATTAACCTATACGTCTTTGAAATGCAGAAGGAAACTTTTTCACCCAGAGAGTTGTGAATTTATGGAATTCCCTGCCACAGAGGGAAGTGGAGGCCAAGTCACTGGATGGATTTAAGAGAGAGTTAGATAGAGCTCCAGGGGCTAGTGGAGTCAAGGGATATGGGGAGAAGGCAGGCACGGGTTATTGATAGGGGACGATCAGCCATGATCGCAATGAATGGCGGTGCTGGCTCGAAGGGCCGAATGGCCTCCTCCTGCACCTATTTTCTATGTTTCTATGTTTCTATGAAACCGGAGTATCCAAGGAAAACCCACACGGTCAACGTACAAACTCCGTACAGACAGCAGCTAACGTCAGGATGGGGCCCAGGTCCCTCGAGCAGCCCGAATGCATATGCTACATCTGTACATGGTTCCACATTTGTTTAGAGATTCAGCATGGAGGCAAGCCCTTTGGACCATTGTGTCTAAGCTGACCATCGATCACCTGTTCACACCAGTCCTATGCTATCCCACTTTCTCATTCACCCCTGATACACTGGCGGCAGTTTAGAGAGGTCAAACAACCTGTAAACCCGCTCGTCTTTGGAATGGGGAGAGAAACCGAAGCACCACGCAATCAGAAGAAGGATGTTCAAACTTCACACAGATGGCACCTGGAGCCAGGATCGAACTCAGGTCTCTGCTGCTTTCAGGCAACATATCTATCTATCTATTTATTTAATGTTTAAGAAGGAACTTCAGATGCTGGAAAATCGAAGGTACACAGAAATGCTGGAGAAACTCAGCGGGTGCAGCAGCATCTATGGAGCGAAGGAAATAGGCAACGTTTCGGGCCGAAACGTTGCCTATTTCCTTCGCTCCATAGATGCTGCTGCACCAGCTGAGTTTCTCCAGCATTTATCTATCTATCTATCTATCTATCTATCTATCTATCTATCTATCTATCTATCTATCTATCCATCTATCCATCTATCCATCTATCCATCTATCCATCTATCTATCTATCTATCTATCTATCTATCTATCTATCTATCTATCTATCTCTATCTCTCTCTCTCTCTCTCCATCTCTCTCTCTCTCCCTATCTCTCTCTCTCTCTCTATCTCTCTCTCTCTCTCTCTCTCTCTCTATCTCTCTATCTCTCTATCTCTCTCTCTCTATCTCTCTATCTATATCTATCTCTATCTCTCTATCTCTCTCTCTCTATCTATCTCTCTCTCTATCTCTATCTCTCTCTCCCTCTCTCCCTTTCTCTCTCTCTCTCTCTCTCTCTCTCTCCAATGATATATCACCATGACAACCCTGGCTTTCCATTTTCAGAGATATTCTTATTGCCCTGCCCATCCTTCCCTCATCCTCTGTAACATGTACAGTAACTGCGTAATCATCTCTCATTCCCAGATCTGATGAAAGGCCGTCAACAGGTGCTACCTGACCAGATGAGTTTTACCAGCATTTATTTGGGTCTATTTCAGATTTCCAGCAACTGTAGATTAAAAGAAAAAAATGATTGGCATGTGGATGAAAGTGGGTTATAACCAGAAGGGTCCAGTCCAGTTTGATGGTCGGCACCATTTAACTGACACAATTCAGTCTGGGATGAAATAAAATGTGTAGGAAGGAACTGCAGATGCTGGTTCAAACCGAAGATGCACACAAAGTGGTGGAGTAACTCAGCAGGACAGCCAGCTTTTCTGGAGAGAAGGAATGGGTGACGTTTCAGGTCTCAACCCTTCAGACCTCAGTCTGAAGAAGGGTCTCGAAGTGAAATGTCACCCATTCCATCTCTGCAGAGATGCTACCTGTCCCGCTGATTGTGCCTATCTTGGGATGAAACAAAACAGGATTGGGTAGGTAGACACAAAGTGCTGGAGTAACTCAGCAGGTCAGGCAGCATCTGTGGAGAGAAGGGAACAGAAGACGTTTTGTGTCGGAACCCTTCTTCAGACTGAGGTCTGAAGGGTTGACTTTATTAATATTTGACAATGTGCAATTTAACCACGTGTGAATTTTTCTATCACAAACCTCAAATTGTGGAGTACAGAGGCAAATAAATAAATGATGGGTCTTTGTCCCAAACATTAATGAGGTCACTGTATGTGTAAATTGTCCCTAGTGTGTGTAGGATGGTGTTAATGTGTGGGGATCGCTGGTATGTGCGGACTCCGTGGGCCAAAGGGCCCGTTCCCGCGTTGTATCTCTAAAATCTGACCAGCGCCGCTTGTTCCTCTCCATCGACACCAACACTGTGCCATTTTCCACCCCGCTTGCTTCGCCCACTGACACCAACGCCATTAACGCCACCACAACACTGAAATCCTTCAGGGGTGAAATCTATTACTCAGTGACAAAGACAAAAATGTCTTCTGACAACCTGAAATATAGTTGCATTCTCAGAATGCAGGCGATAAAAAGCTGGGCGCTCGCCAGCCGAGATTTCATCAGCTGGCCAGTTGATTCCATGGAGTACACAGGCGACTCTCTCATTTTTTTTATTTCCTGTTTAGTCAAAAGAATTTAGGGCACAGTCTCCAAATGTAATGAAAAGCAGCCTGCCCGCCCACTGCATTCAGATTCATAAATTCATTGCATCTCCATCAGTGGCAGCTAAATTGATTGCAATCTGGCAGATTTAAGATCGACCAGATTTGACATTCAGACTGTAATCGAGGTAATCTCCCTGTCAAAACATCCAGTCCCCCCTCAGCACCTTAGCAGAAAAATAAACAAGCCAGTGACTAAGAACCGTTCGCACATTATTTTCCGTGCATAATCACTTGGCTTCAGTCATCGCCAGCTGCTACTTTTCCTTAAAGTAGAGGTTTGCGTGGACGTGTACATTTTGGACGAACAAAGGCCATCTTAGCCCATTGGCTGACTTTGCCGTTCAGACCTATGTTCAGGACCATGTTCCTCTCATTTGGTGCCTGGCACCCTGCCCTTCAGCTTTGGCCCTCTTGTTGAAACAGGAATTGATCCATTTCTTTTCAGAATGCTTGAAACTAAGTCTCCATTCACTTGTCTGAAAGGCACAGCAAGCCTGTTTTACAAGCTCGCGACTCTGAATGTGATTTTCTTAAGAGAGAACTGCATCTCTTAGTTTGGCCAAAGTCCTTATACATGCTAGCTCCCCTTAGTTTGCTGTTCTGAATGGGTTTCATCTTCCTTTATTGATTTACATTCCAGGACCACATCTATTGTCCTCGTCCAAGCTGCCCAAATGTCCTTATGCGATCCACTGGGCTATGTGAACTCATCCATTCATGGATTGAGAAAGACAAATTGGATAATATTTTTTTTACACTGTGGTACCCAGAGCAGTGAAGTGAAGAGTTGTAGATGTTCTGATTGAAGAGACTAAAATAAATGTTCCGATTTGTAAAATGGAGCTGGACTACAAAAAGGGAAAAATGATAGCATTGCATAGGGCCATAGTTTGACACCAACTGTAGCTCCATGATGAATTTTGAGTATCCCTTTTGAACGGCACGGTGGCACAGTGGTAGAGTTGCTGCCTTACAGTGCCAGAGTTTAGTGTTCGAGCCTGACTATAGGTGCTGCCTTCATGAAGTTTGTACGTTCTCCTCATAACGTGCGTGAGGTTACTCCGGGTGTGCCCGTTTCCTCCCACAATCCAAAGATGTACAGGTTTGTGGGTTAATTGGATCCGGTAAAAATTGTAGAATTGTCCCTTTAATCTCTTACCTCGACGGAGATGCGATTTTTTTTCGTCGTCGTATCTCCGTCCGCACTGCGACCTAACATCGTGGAGTTGGCGGCATCTGCTGGGGGCCGACTTCAGGAGCTCCAACCGCGGGAGCCTGCGGACTTTAACATCATGGAGCTGGCGGTCCCTGGTTAGGGACCGACTTCCAGAGCTCCAGGCTCGACCAAGGGAGAATAAAGAGGAAAGAAGATTAGACGTTATTGCTTTCCATCACAGTGAGGAAAGTGGGGAAACCGCTGTGGTGGATGTTTATGTACTTGTGTGTTTTGTTGCTTTTTTTAGTATGGCTGCATGGTAAATCGAGTTTCATTGTACCTTAATTGGTACACGTGACAATAAAATACCTTTGAACCTTTGGTCGTAGGAGAGTGCCAGTGTACGGGAATCCCTGGTTGGCGCACACCCGGTGGGCCGAAGGGCCTGTTTCCACTTGATATCCCCAAAGTTTTATGCAGTTGTGTGTCTTGTTGCTTTTTTTCTGGTATGGTAAATCAAATTTCACTGTACCTTTAATGGTACACATGGCAATAAAGAACCATTGAACCATTAATCTAAGCCAGGCCTTGGGCGGCCATGGTGGTGCAGAGGTAGAGTTGCTGCCTTACAGCGCTTGCAGCGCCGGACACCCGGGTTCGATCCCGACTACGGGTGCTGACTGTGTGGAGTTTTACGTTCTCACCTTGACCGCGTGGGTTTTCTCCGAGATCTTTGGTTTCCTCCCACACTCCAAAGACGTACAGGTATGTGGGTTAATTGGCTTGGTGTATGTGTAAATTGTCCCTAGTGTGTGTAGGATAGTGTTAATGTGCGGGGATCGCTGGTCGCTGCAGACTCGATGGGCCGAAGGGCCTGTATCCGCGCTGTATCTCTAAACTAAACTAAACTAATCTTGTTTTCAAAGGAGATTTCATCGAAGCATTCAAAATAATAAAGGGAATAGAACAGAAATAAGGAACTCTGCTTGGTTATTAATACCTCACGTCTCATTAAAGGGACCAGGATTGAAAGACATTTTTTTGTCCGCCTCCACACGTTACTAAAGGGGGCTGGAGACTCCTCTAACATCTTCAACTTCAAAGAGGGTCACTAGTTTCCCACATTAGCCTTGCACCTGATCTCTGGCCTTACTTTGGTCTTGCCTGAGGTGGAAGCAGCACACAACAATTACCAACATGAGGCTCGACACACAAGTTCTCTACAGCCTCAGGCCTTTCATTTTTGGAGTGTTTCTGGAGCCTTCTGACAAGCACTTTGCCAAGAATGGGCCAAGATCAGTTTTTATCCCAGCCACCAGATTCACTGCCTGAAGAAAAGTACCATGACAACGCTTTCACCCCCCCCCCCCCCCCAACCAGGATATATTTCATCTTCCTGCAAATGTATTCAATTCATCAAAGTCAAAAATTTCAGTGCTGAGAATTTGAATTCTTTCACACGACTCCATGTAAACTATTTCCATATAACACAGTCATTTGCAGAATACAGGGCCCAACACACTGCTCCAGCAATCATGCAATTATAACATGTTGTAGCTCAGTGCTCAGCCATTTGGCTTGTCATGGTGCCAGTTCCTAATCCCGTCCTTCTCCGGATGACTATTAGATGCCATGTTCCCTCCTCTAAGACATCTGATGAGTATTTCCTGAAGCTCCAGCATTTTCAAATTAGCCCCGTCAGCTATTCTTCAGTGAGATTGCTACTTCAGTGTTTTTAGCTCAAAGTCTAGACTCTAAATTTCCTGAATTCCTCTCCTTAAACCCCCTCTGAATCTTATTGCCCTTTAGAGGTTTACCAGAACGCTGAGGGTATTAGCTACAAGAAGAGGTTGGATAAACTTGGATTGTTTTCTCTGGAACTTCAGAGGCTGAGGTGAAACACGACATAAGTATGTTAAAATTATGAGAGGCATAGACAGGGTGGACATTCCAAGGACTAGAGGGCATAGCTTTAAGGTGAGAGAGGCAAAGTTTAAAGGAGGTGAGCGGGACCAGTTATTTACAACGAGGGTGGTGTGTGCCTGGAACACCCTGTCTGGGGTTATGGTGGAGGCCGATACGATGGGCATTTAAGAGGCTTTTGGATTGGCACATGGATATACAGGGAATGGAGGGACATAGATCGCGTGCAGGAGATTAGTTTAGTTTAGTTTAGTTTAGAGACACAGTACGGAAACGGGCCCTTCAGTCCACCGAGTCCTCACCAACGAGCCATCCCTGTGCACTACCACTATTCTACACACTAGGGACAATTTATAATTTTCACCAGCCCCAATTAACCGAAAAACCTGCACGCCTTTGGAGTGTGGGAGGAAATGGAGCAATCAGGGCAAACCCACGCAGAGACAGGGAAAACAACCAACCCCGCACACTAACACACACACTAGGGATCATTTTTTGTTATTTTACCAAGTCAATTAACCTACAAACCTGAACGTCTTTGGAGTTGTAGGAGGAAACCGGAGCCCACAGAGAAAACTCACCCAGATCACAGGGAGAACGTACAAACTCCGTACAGACAGCACCCGTAGTCAGGGTCAAACCTGGGTCTCTAGCACTGTATGGCAGCAACTCTACCACTGTGCCTGTTCTGGCCTTCGCAATTTTTCAGTATGAAGAAGAGTTCCAACCTGAAACGGCGCTTATTCCATTTCTCCAGAGATGCTGCCTGTCCCGCTGAGTTACTCCAGTATTTTGTGTTTATCTTGGCGGATCAGATCTTTTGGCCCAAGATGGACAGGCACCTGCCCATGGAACATTCTGTCCCTTGCTGTGTGGTGGTCTCCCACTCCCTCGCCTGGTCCTGGCCAGCGCAGCGCCGAGACCTCCGGTGTACGTGGTTAGGTGTTCCCAATTGAATGGTTTTGAAGGCCGATGAAGCCTTCTCCCAAGTCAACTTAGCTCTCAAAGCTTGCAAGGTTAATGCTTTAAGACATTAGGGACTGCAGTAGCTGGAATCCAGAGAGAGTAAAAAAAACAAACAGCTGGAATAACTCAACTGTGGAAGCAGTGAAAGCACTGGAACTGGATAAGGGAAGTAAACATGGAAACATGGAACCATGCATCAGGAGTGAGAGGGTAGCAGGGTGTGGAATGGTACCAT